>NW_026652285.1:10920306-11118268 GCF_009828535.3 Hylobates moloch | reverse complement strand
ATGGGGATGGCATTGAACCTATAAATTACCTTGGGCAGTATGGCCATTTTCACAATATTGATTCTTCCAACCCATGAGCATGGAATGTTCTTCCATTTGTTTGTGTCCTCTTTTATTTCATTGAGCAGTGGTTTGTAGTTCTCCTTGAAGAGGTCCTTCACGTCCCTTGTAAGGTGGATTCCTAGGTATTTTATTCTCTTTGAAGCAATTGTGAATGGGAGTTCACTCATGATTTGGCTCTCTGTTTGTCTGTTATTGGTGTATAAGAATGCTTGTGATTTTTGTACATTGATTTTGTATCCTGAGACTTTGCTGAAGTTGCTTATCAGCTTAAGGAGATTTTGGGCTGAGACAATGGGGTTTTCTAGATATACAATCATGTCATCTGCAAACAGGGACAATTTGACTTCCTCTTTTCCTAATTGAATACCCTTTATTTCCTTCTCCTGCCTGATTGCCCTGGCCAGAACTTCCAACACTATGTTGAATAGGAGTGGTGAGAGAGGGCATCCTTGTCTTGTGCCAGTTTTCAAAGGGAATGCTTCCAGTTTTTGCCCATTCAGTATGATATTGGCTGTGGGTTTGTCATAGATAGCTCTTATTATTTTGAGATACGTCCCATCAATACCTAATTTATTGAGAGTTTTTAGCATGAAGGGTTGTTGAATTTTGTCGAAGGCCTTTTCTGCATCTATTGAGATAATCATGTGGTTTTTGTCTTTGGTTCTGTTTATATGCTGGATTACATTTATTGATTTGCGTATGTTGTACAAGTCTTGCATCCCAGGGATGAAGCCCACTTGATCATGCTGGATAAGCTTTTTGATGTGCTGCTGGATTCGGTTTGCCAGTATTTTATTGAGGATTTTTGCATCAATGTTCATCAAGGATATTGGTCTAAAATTCTCTTTTTTTGTTGTGTCTCTGTGAGGCTTTGGTATCAGGATGATGCTGGCCTCATAAAATGAGTTAGGGAGGATTCCCTCTTTTTCTATTGATTGGAATAGTTTCAGAAGGAATGGTACCAGTTCCTCCTTGTACCTCTGGTAGAACTCGGCTGTGAATCCATCTCATCCTGGACTCTTTTTGGTTGGTAAGGTATTGATTATTGCCACAATTTCAGAGCCTGTTATTGGTCTATTCAGAGATTCAACTTCTTCCTGGTTTAGTCTTGGGAGGGTGTGTGTGTCGAGGAATTTATCTATTTCTTCTAGATTTTCTAGTTTACTTGCATAGAGGTGTTTGCAGTATTCTCTATGGTAGATTGTATTTCTGTGGCATTGATGGTGATATCCCCTTTATCATTTTTTATCCCACCTATTTGATTCTTCTCTCTTTTCTTCTTTATTAGTCTTGCTAGCGGTCTATCAATTTTGCTGATCTTTTCAAAAAATTAGCTCCTGGATTCATTAATTTTTTGAAGGGTTTTTTGTATCTCTATCTCCTTCAGTTCTGCTCTGATTTTAGTTATTTCTAGCCTTCTGCTAGCTTTTGAATGTATTTGCTCTTGCTTTTCTAGTTCTTTTAATTGTGATGTTAGTGTGCCAATTTTGGATCTTTCCTGCTTTCTCTTGTGGGCATTTAGTGCTATAAATTTCCCTCTACACACTGCTTTGAATGTGTCTCAGAGATTCTGGTATGTTGTGTCTTTGTTCTCGTTGGTTACAAAGAACATCTTTATTTCCATCTTCATTTCGTTATGTACCCAGTAGTCATTCAGGAGCAGGTTGTTCAGTTTCCATGTAGCTGAGCGGTTTTGAATGAGTTTCTTAATCCTGAGTTCTAGTTTGATTGCGCTGTGGTCTGAGAGACAGTTTGTTACAATTTCTGTTCTTCTACATTTGCTGAGGAGAGCTTTACTTCCAACTATGTTGTCAATTTTGGAATAGGTGTGGTGTGGTGCTGAAAATAATGTATATTCTGTTGATTTGGGGTGGAGAGTTCTGCTAATGTTGACAGTGGGGTGTTAAAGTCTCCCATTATTATTGTGTGGAAGTCTAAGTCTCTTTGTAGGTCACTCAGGACTTGCTTTATAAATCTGGGTGCTCCTGTATTGGGTGCATATATATTTAGGATAGTTAGCTCTTCTTGTTGAATTGATCCCTTTACCATTATGTAATGGCCTTCTTTGTCTCTTTTGATCTTTGTTGGTTTAAAGTCTGTTTTATCAGAGACTAGGATTGCAACCCCTGCCATTTTTGTTTTCCATTTGCTTGGTAGATCTTCCTCCATCCTTTTATTTTGAGCCTATGTGTGTCTCTGCACATGAGATAGGTTTCCTGAATACAGCACACTGATGGGTCTTGACTCTTTATCCAATTTGCCAGTCTGTGTCTTTTAATTGGAGCATTTAGTCCACTTACATTTAAAGTTAATATTGTTATGTGTGAATTTGATCCTGTCATTATGATGTTAGCTGGTTATTTTGCACATTAATTGATGCAGTTTCTTCCTAGCCTCGATGGTCTTTACAATTTGGCATGATTTTGCAGTGGCTGGTACCGGTTGTTCCTTTCCGTGTTTAGTGCTTCCTTCAGGAGCTCTTTTAGGGCAGGCCTGGTGGTGACAAAATCTCTCAGCATTTGCTTGTCTGTAAAGTATTTTATTTCTCCTTCACTTATGAAGCTTAGTTTGGCTGGATATGAAATTCTGGGTTGAAAATTCTTTTCTTTAAGAATGTTGAATATTGGCCCCCACTCTCTTGTGGCTTGTAGAGTTTCTGCTGAGAGATCCGCTGTTGGTTTGATGGACTTCCCTTTGTGGGTAACCTGACTTTTTCTCTGGCTGCTCTTAACATTTTTTTCTTCATTTCAACTTTGGTGAATCTGACAATTATGTGTCTTGGAGTTGCTCTTCTCAAGGTGTATCTTTGTGGTGTTCTCTGTATTTCCTGAATCTGAATGTTGGCCTGCCTTGCTAGATTGGGGAAGTTCTCCTGGATAATATCCTGCAGAGTGTTTTCCAACTTAGTTCCATTCTCTCCGTCACTTTCAGGTACACCAATGAGACGCAGATTTGGTTTTTTCACATAGTCCCATATTTCTTGGAGGCTTTGTTCATTTCTTTTTATTCTTTTTTCTCTAGACTTCCCTTCTCGCTTCATTTCATTCATTTCATCTTCCATCACTGATACCCTTTCTTCCAGTTGATCGCATCGGCTCCTGAGGCTTCTGCATTCTTCACGTAGTTCTCGAGCCTTGGCTTTCAGCTCCATCAGCTCCTTTAAGCACTTCTCTGTATTGGTTATTCTAGTTATACATTCATCTAATTCTTTTTCAAAGTTTTTAACTTCTTTGTCTTTGGCTTGAATTTCCTCCTGTAGCTCAGAGTAGTTTGATCGTCTGAAGCCTTCTTCTCTCAACTCGTCAAAGTCATTCTCTGTCCAGCTTTGTTCCATTGCTGGTGAGGAACTGCGTTCCTTTGGAGGAGGAGAGGCGCTCTGCTTTTTAGAGTTTCCAGTTTTTCTGCTCTGTTTTTTCCCCATCTTTGTGGTTTTATCTACTTTTGGTCTTTGACGATGGTGATGTACAGATGGGTTTTTGGTGTGGATGTCCTTTCTGTTTGTTAGTTTTCCTTCTAACAGACAGGACCCTCAACTGCAAGTCTGTTGGAGTTTGCTAGAGGTCCACTCCAGACCCTGTTTGCCTGGGTGTCAGCAGTGGTGGCCGCAGAACAGCGGATTTTTCGTGAACCGCGAATGCTGCTGCCTGATTGTGCCTCTGGAAGTTTTGTCTCAGAGGAGTACCCGGCCGTGTGAGTTGTCAGTCTGCCCCTACTGGGGGGTGCCTCCCAGTTAGGCTGTTCGGGGGTCAAGGACCCACTTGAGGAGGCAGTCTGCCTGTTCTCAGATCTCCAGCTGCGTGCTGGGAGAACAACTACTCTCTTCAAAGCTGTCAGACAGGGACATTTAAGTCTGCAGAGCTTACTGCTGTCTTTTTGTTTGTCTGTGCCCTGCCCCCAGAGGTGGAGCCTACAGAGGCAGGCAGGCCTCCTTGAGCTGTGGTGGGCTCCACCCAGTTTGAGCTTCCTGGCTGCTTTGTTTACCTAATCAAGCCTGTGCAATGGCGGGTGCCCCTCCCCCAGCCTCGCTGCCACCTTGCAGTTTAATCTCAGACTGCTGTGCTAGCAATCAGTGAGACTCGGTGGGCATAGGACCCTCTGAGCCAGATGCGGGATATAATCTCCCGGTATGCCATTTTTTAAGCCCATCGGAAAAGCGCGGTATTAGGGTGGATGTGACCCGATTTTCCAGGTGCCATCTGTCACCCCTTTCTTTGACTAGGAAAGGGAACTCCCTGACCCCTTGTGCTTCCCGAGTGAGGCAATGCCTCGCCCTGCTTTGGCTCACGCACGGTGGGCTGCACCCACTGTCCTGCGCCCACTGTCTGGCACTCCCTAGTGAGATGAACCCGGTAACTCAGATAGAAATGCAGAAATCACCCGTCTTCTGCATCGCTCATGCTAGGAGCTGTAGACTGGAGCTGTTCCTATTGGGCCATCTTGGCTCCATCACCTTACTTTCGTTTTTTAAAAAATAAACTTTTATTTTAGCTTTAGGGGTACATGTGCAGTTTGTTATATAGGTAAACTGTGTACATGTCACAGGGGTTTGTTATATAGATTATTTCATCACCCAGGTACTAAGCCTAGTACCCAATAGTTATTTTTTCTGGTCATCTCCCTCCTCCCAATCTCCATCCTCAAATAGGTCCTAGTGTCTGTTGTTCCCCTCTTTATGCCCATGTGTTCTCATCATTTAGCTCCCACTTATAAGTGAGAATGTGCAGAGGTTTTCCATTCCTGTGTTAGTTTGCCAAGGATAATGACCTCCAGCTCCATCCATGTTCCTGCAAACGTCTGCCATTAATGGGCATTTAGGTTGATTCCATGTCTTTGCTATTGTGAATAGTGCTGCAATGAACATACACATGCAGGTATCTTTATGGTAGAACAATTTATATTCCTTTGAATATATACCCAGTAATGGGATTGCTGAGTTGAATGGTAGTTCTGCTTTTAGCTCCTTGAGGAATCGCCACACTGCTTTCCACAATGGTTGAACTTATTTACACTCACACCAACAGTGTGTAATCATCCCCTTTTCTCCACAACTTTGCCAGCATCTTATTTTACTGATTTTTAAAAAACAGCCATGCTGACTGGTTTGAGATGGTATCTCACTGTGGTTTTGATTTGCATTTATCTAATGATCAGTGATGTTGAGATTTTTCTTTCATATGCTTGTTAGCCACATGTATGTCTTCTTTTGAAAAGGGTCTGTTAATGTCCTTTGTCCACTTCTTAAAGGGGTTGTTTGGTTTATTTTCATGTAAATTTGTTTAAGTACCTTACAGACACTGGATATTAGACCTTTCTTAGATGCATAGTTTGCAAAAATTTTCTCTCATTCTGTAAGTTGTTTACTCTGTTGATCATTTCTTTTGCTGTGCAGAATCTCTTTAATTAGATCCCACTTGTCAATTTTTGCTTTTGTTTCAATTGCTTTTGGCATTTTTGTCATGAAATCTTTGCCAGTTCCTATGTCCAGGATGCTGTTGCATAGGTTGTCTTTCAGAGTTTTTATAGTTTGGGGTTTAACATTTGAGTCTTTAATCCATCTTGAATTGATTTTTCTGTATGGTGTAAGGAAGGAGTCCAGTTTCAGTCTTCTGCATATGGCTAGCCAGTTACCCCAGCACCGTTTATTGACTAGGGAATCCTTTCCCCATTGCTGTTTTTGTCAGCTTTGTCGAAGGTCAGATGATTGCAGCTCTTTTTTTGGCTTCCTGTCCCAGCCCAGTCCTCTAGCATTGGTGTTCCTCAGGTTCTGCCTAGCCCCTTGGTTCCCCTCGCTCATCATTCTTTTTCTTGTGGCTTCAGCGGTGAGTTAGCCACGTGTGGACCCGGCTGGCTCTCTCCTGAGTTTCAGAGCCCTAATATGAGCTCTGGAACCTGAATGTCTGTGTATGGAACTGCCTCTGCCACTATGTGCTGTGTGACCTTGAGCAAGTTACTCAACTTCTCTGTACCTTAGTTTCATTTCTCCTGAGGTTATTGTGAGGGCTTAGTTGAGTTTTTGTTATTACTGTTACACAGTCAACTGCCTGTTGAATGTTGTCTCCTTCACACGTCCCAAAGACATATGGAATGTGACTAGCCCGAATCGAGTTTGCCTTCATCTCCACCCATCCCTACAACCTTCATCAAAGGGATGTTTTCCTTTCCCTTTGGTGAATGATGCCACTGAAGTCCTGGACAACCTGGACTGTCCTTCTCTCTTCACCCCTGACCAATCAATCACCAAGTCCATGTATCTACCAAGTCCATGTATCTACCTCCTCGACATCTCTCTTCACCCTTTCCTACCCACACCCGCAGCCCCCACCCTTGCTCTGGCCACCACCATTTCTTGTTTAGGTTTACTGCACGAACTCTTTGGCAGGACCCTCTTGTTCTTAAACTCCAAGCCCCTTGGCATGGTTCACAAGTTCCTATTTGCCTGGCATGGTGGCTCATATCTGTAGTCCCAACACTTTGGGAGGCTGAGGTGGGAGGATCGCTTGAGCTCAGGAGTTTCAGACCAGGCTGGACAGCATAGTGAGACTCTGTCTCTACAACAAAATACAAAAATTAGCCAGGTGTGGTGGCATGCACCTGTAGCCTTAGCCACTCAGGATGCCGAGGCAGATGGATCACCTGAGCCCAGTTTGAGGCTGCAATGAGCCCTGATGCTGCCACTGCATTCCAGCCTGGGCAATAGAGCAAGATCCTGTCTCAAAATGAAAAACGAAGCAAAACCAAGTTTCTGTTTGGTCTGGTGCTGCTTGTTTCACTTTGTGCTCTTTCACTGCCTAACATCCAGCCACATCACTCCTTTTCTTGCACTCACATGTTCTCTGGTGTTCCACCTGCTGTTCTCTCTGCTTGAAACAGTCTTCTTCCTGTCCCTTTCCTGGCATTGCTAACTCCTTATCTTTGCAGTTTCATGCTAAAAGCCATATCCTGGACAGCTGGTCCACCCATTCAATGAGAGAAGAGGTGCTTAGACCTAAGTGTTCTCCAGCACCCTGTATTTTACCCATCACTGGGCCTCCATCACCTTACTGGGAAGTCCATATTTCCCACAGAGGAATCATGACCCTGTTGTTCACTCCTGTATGTCCACTGCTTGGCACATAGCAGATACACCATAAATATTTGCTGGAAAATTATCTCATTTCACATATTTTTGACAATATGCATGCCATCTCCATGTTCTTCAATTAATTGCTCTACTCAACAGTTGGTGCTGGACATTGGGTATCCCTCTCTCTCTTGTTCTCTCTCCTCTAAATAACTCTCAGTACTTGCCATTAAGAGCTGAGAGTATAGCTGTGGAGATGGATGAGGCAGCAGGTAATGACGATGGAAATAATACAAGCTGATCTGTGTGTACAGGAGTCAATGCTGTGGAATGGGGGCTGGGGAGAGAATGGGCAGATACTTCCTGGAGGAATTGACTCTGAGCTGAGTTTTTAAAATAATAAAGAAGAGCTGGATAGGGAAAAAAGGAGGGGAAATATGCTCAGACTCTTCTATGCGCCAAATAGCAGCTAAATAGGCACAACCCTTATGTCTGTTTCCACCAACAATTTTCATACCCATGATCAGCTCCATTTTATTGAAAGATTGTGATGCACACCTGGGACCTGGGATACTGAGGACTGTGCCTCCTTCTAAACCTCTCTGTGTCTTCACTCCTCTAAATAACCCAGCTGGTCCTGCAGGGCAAACCCTGCCTAGAGGATGCTACTAATATCAAGTGTCCAGTACATGCCTGCCTTCACTCATGATTTCCCCAGGCAAGAGGATGGACTCCGAGGAGGTGAATTGTTTGCCTAGGCTGCACAGAGCAAGTTAGAAGCCCAGCGAGGTCCAGCTCCAAAGATCTGCTCTTTATGGCCTTCTACACGTTAAGGGTGATTTGTTTGTCTGTCTGTTTGTTTGTTTTTGATGAGGACTGGGGTAGAGCAGCAACACCCAACACCCAAATCTTGTACTTGACCGGTGAGTCTTTATGGATAGATTTTTCAGGAAATCTTTATGGATAGATTTTTTACTTACTATGATACAAAGACATTTATTCAATAAGAAAAGACAGAAATATTCTGCTTTACGTATTCTAACACTACAGTTCAACGAAGTTAGAAATAAACAAGAAGCGGTTATCCAGTCACTTAGAAGTTAAAAACACTCCAAAATAATGACATGGAAAGGGAAGATATTCAGAACAGAGTATTTAAAGAACAAGGATGTAAACACAGCATATCATATAAATTTATAGGATGCTGTCATGATGGTACTTAAAAAAAAACTGTTGCTCCTGATGGCATCTATTAGTGAGAAAGAAGAAAAACTGGGAATTAAGTCTCTACTTAAATAACCTAGAAGGGGTACAAATTATCTAGTGAAAGGAAAGTGGAAATAATAATAAACCTCAAAGCAGAAAGGAATAAAACAGACATAAAATTAAATTTGGAGCACAAGCTAAACCAATGCCTCCCAAATCTGACAATATATTGTAATTACCTGGGATGCTTCCTTGAACCACAGATTCCTAGGCAGGAGCCCAGACCTACTGAGTGAGACTCACTGGGACCTGGGACCTGGGACCTGGGACCTGGGATCTGTATTTCTGACAAGTTCCCCTCATGGTTGTTATGCAGCTAGCTCAGCCACCTTTCTGTCCTCTGGTGT
Source organism: Hylobates moloch (assembly GCF_009828535.3). NCBI lineage: Eukaryota > Metazoa > Chordata > Mammalia > Primates > Hylobatidae > Hylobates > Hylobates moloch. Next base: position 11,109,532 of record NW_026652285.1, on the reverse strand, counting down.
TGGGAGCCAGGCCTACACTGATTCTCTCCTGTGAAGCTTTGGGGGTTCTTGGCCACTGTCACTGTTGGTGACCTTTATTCTCTTCTCCATCCATATAGTGAGACCAGGTAGGTCACAACGGCACTCTGGCCTTTGGACCCAGTTTGTTAGTCCAAGAGTGGACACTTGACTCTAACTGGGCCCAAGTGCCTCTTCCCTGGGACTTTTAGATTTGGAACCAAGAGAGCTGTGCAGCCTCCTTTTCATAGCCCTGATTGTTATATGTGAAGCAGTGTGCTCCTTGACACCGTATTTCCCAGCCTGTGGAGTGGAAAAGAGGAGGAAGCTGATCGTCAGAGAGAGAAGGTTGAAGGCATCATATAGAGAGAAGTGGAGAGGCAGGGAGAAGAATCCCAGCATCATGCAAATCTCTGCTTCCTTTTGCTCTTATGACTCAGATGCTTTTATGTCCTTAGTTTCTTTTGTTTTAAGACAGATTCCCAGTCTGTCACCCAGGCTGGAGTGCAGTGGTGTCATCTCAGCTCACTGCAACCTCCACCTCCCGGGTTCAAGTGATTCTCCTGCCTCAGCCTCCTGAGTAGCTAGGATTACAGGCATGCACCATTTTTAGTAGAGATGGGGTTTCACCATGTTGGCCAGGCTGGTCTCGAACTCCTGACCTCCATTGATCCATCCACTTCGGCCCCCCAAAATGCTGGGATTACACGTGTGAGCCACTGTGCCAGGCCTATGTCCTTGGTTTCTAAGAGATGTTCCCAGGTATCATTTTCCCTGCATGTGTAAGCTGGCTTGAGCAGGGTTCCTGCTCCATGTACCAAAGGAGTCCTAGCTAATTCACAACCTTACTTGGCTCCCTCCTCTCCAGGCACAGGCTCCCAGGATCACCACCCACACATTCATCCTTCCAGGAGCATAGGAAGGAGATAGTGACAGTAGTCACGCCATCCATGCCTTGATGACGTTCATGCTTCCTGGTCTGGGTGTGATACAGGTCTGTCATAAGACACTCTACTTTCTTTTTGGCAACATACCTTCCTGGAATCTTTTTTTTTTTTTTGAGAGGGAATCTCGCTCTGTTGTCTGGGCTGGAGTTCAGTGGCCTGATCTCAGCTCACTGCAACCTCTGCCTCCTGGGTTCAAGTGATCCTCCTGCCTCAGCCTCCTGAGTAGCTGAGATTACAGGCATGAGCCACCACACCCTGCTAATATTTATATTTTTAGTAGAGAAGAGGTTTTGCCAGGTTGGCCAGGCCGGTTTCAAACTTCTGACCTCAGGCGATCTGCCTGCCTCAGCCTCCTAAAGTGCTGGGAATACAGGTGTGAGCTATGCCTGGCCACCCTCCTGAATCTTAAAGTCAAATTTGACTGTGTAGCCCGGTAGCCATGAGGATAGGCATAAAATGCAGCAGCAAGATCAAGAAGGCCCATCCTTTGGAAAGTTATGGAATAAATAATAAACTGTAAAACATATATTAATAACATTTTTAAAAATTGATAAGCCACACCTAAATAATAAGCGTTGTCAAAGTAGTCAGCACTAAATATTCAAGAGGTGTAGGCTGAACATCTCACACTGTGGGTGGTGTGAGGTCTGAGCATTCTGAGACAAGTAGAACTTAGTCACTGTCTCTTGGGTCAGGCTGGTGGAAGAGACATGCTCATGAATAAACAGAGAGGGTAAAATGCCAAGGACAGTGAACAAGATACTAAGGATTGCAGAGATGGGGATTCAGCTCTAATTGGAGATGTTGGTGGAGGCTAGCTTGGAGGAGAAGCCATTTGCCCTGAGTCACCCTGAGTGAGTTCCTGGGCAGATCGGGCAGCAGGAAGACCATGTGGAAGGGCCCACATGCATGGCCTGCCAAGGGAACTTAATCAGCTGGGTTACTGGAGATGGAGGCCTAGAAATGAGGCTTGCAGGGTGGCAGAGGCTGCATTCTCATGACCTCATGGGCGCTGATCTGGGACTCTTGGTGGTGAGAGAAAAGCAGGAGGATTTTAAGATGGGAAGTGGTCTTGGAGGGTGTGCAGTTATTATTGCTATTCATTAATTACTTCAGTCTCTCTTTCTTTCTGGGCCCTTGGTGGGGCTACACTTCCCGGCACCCTGTGGTTCAACAGGATCCCATGGATGGAGCTGGACAGTGAAACATGAGTGGAAGTGATGTGTTATTTCTGGGCCAAGCATCTATTGCTGGCATAAGACCCTATAGAGCTCTCGTTCCCTCTATCACAACTACCAGCGTTCAAGATAGGACAGTTGATACAACACACCTGACATCTATTCCCCAAGTGGGGGTTGGGATGGGATGATGGCAGAGAGGCTTATACACTGGGCCTGCCATCCATGCCCATGCAGGCCATGGAGGCCTGGAGGTGTGGGGGCCTCAGAGGGGCTGCCCAGGAACTGGCCCCAATCTCACCCACATCTCATTGCCCATTGGACCAATACCCTTGACTGTCCCCACCCCCAACCACCCAGTTACTTCTTGGAGAAGTGGGGAATTCTGGATATGGTCATAAAATGTGAAAAGTGAAGGCCCAGAGAAATGACACACATAAAAACAACCTTGGCTCAAAAACAAACACATGAACTTTAAAAATGCAAATCTGTGTCCAGCTAAATAAATAGAACCAGTCCAAGAAATAGCACACATGAACTTGGAAAAGTGTGACTGAAGAAAAAGGCTCAGAGAAAACAAAATATAACAGTGAGACAGAAAAATATAGCAAAAGGTAAAAGGAACACAGACTTCAGAGTCCCATACCTGCCTTCAGATCCCAATTTTGATATTTATAATATGGCCTCCCAGCACTCATCCATCCATTCACCCATCCTTTCCTTCAGTAAATGTGGAATGTTTACTGTGTGCCAAGCACTGTGCTAGGTCCTGGGGCCCCATGCCTCTGAGCCATTTCTATGCCAACTGTATCTGCATGGAGCTTACAATCCCATGGGACACAAAGACAAGAAAGTGGGACAAGCAACTTTCCTGGCCAGGTTATCGTGCATGTCAGGGTTAACATATAAGCTACCTTGCAGTGTGCACAGCAGCCTGGAGATGTTAAACAGATGGTGATTAAGATTATTAAAATACCAGAGGCAAGTAACAGACCACAGGGTAGTGAAGAAACAAATCTTCTCTTGAATAATTATTGGAGAGACATGCATTATTTATTCAAAGTCTACAATGAGGCAATTTGTAACCATTCAAAGTTACAATGGAAACTAAAAGGAAATTATTGCTCCAGACTCTTAAATCCAAACACCTCCTCCTAAGCCCACACATGCATGGGAGTCTAAAAGGTCTATTATAGATTACGTGGTTCCTATAACATAGGCAGAGAAAAGTTGGGAAGGAGAAAGAGTGAGCTCATCAGTTTGCTTACTTGGGAATTGGGTCTCTGATCTTTTGGCCCGGCACACCTGGGCTACCTGGCTATGCCCAGAGCTTGTCTCCCCTACCCCTAGATATAGTAAGGCACATTTTGGAGATTCTTATAGTCATTGTACCCAGGATTTACAAGACATATTCCAGAGAGCTAGACCTGCTGTTTGCCTATTTATGTTTTATTTTTAGGAGAGAAAGCAGTGTAGAAAGGACACTGGTTTCATAAGTATTTGGAGTCAAACTCGGCTTTGTGACATTGGGAAGTTACTTAATTTCTCTCCACCTCAGTTTTCTTAACTCTAAAGTAAGACTGATAATGAGGGCTATTGTGAAGATATATACAGTATATCCTATATACACACACATATATGCACATAGACACCTGCGTATGTATATGAATACATATATGAATATAAACATGCACATGTACATTCACATACATATTCATATATAGAAAATAAATATGTGCATATATATACACATAAACATTATATGTGTGTACATGCTCGTGTGTGTGTGTGTATATATGTATATATATATTTATGCATTCATTTATGTAAGTACACATATACATGGCCTAGAATAGGGCCTGATACCTGGTCAGAACTTGGAAAGTCTTAGTACCCTTTCTGCAACTGTGTGGCCTTCCTTAGTACTGAGTTATGGTAGCCTCTAAGGCTCCATGTGATCTGAAGAATTATTGCCGTGGGGGTCTCTAGATGACCCCCACCATTCTTTTACAGCTGCTAAGCACCAATATTAGAGTTTAGGTGCTAAATTGTCTCTCCAAATGCCATTTAAGCTGGTACCAAGACAGAAGAGTGGCATCGGACAGCTGACAAAAGATGTTATTCTAGGCCAGAGAGAAGATCACCAGCTGGTCAAAGTCAACTTAGAACCATCCCAGCCTCGGGCCAGGCCTGAGCAGGTTTGTCCTGGTTTGTCCTAATCAGGTGCTGAGAGCCCAAAGGCCACAGTACAATGTTAGCATTTTTGGCCACCTTGGTTTTTCAAAATGTCTAGACTTTATCTTCTCCAATTAATGTAAATCCATGCATATGAAATCCAATTCCCTGTTGCTGCCACTTTTTATCTACCAAAAAGATGGCCAAGGAACAGTTTCAGTTTAAGGAGGCTTCTGGGCTCCTTATCAAAGGCAAATTCACTGAGCAGGGCTTCCCAAACCCAGCTAAGCAGTGGGGCCTCCTGGGATATATGTTACAATGCTGATTCCCAGGTCACGCCCAGGTCTACTGCATGGGGATTTAGAGAATAGAGTGTGATGGGGCTATGGAAGCTGTGATTTTACCAGCACTGCCAGTGCTTCTGATGGATGGCTCACTGGGCACTCCGCTCAGCAAGGGGCAGCTCTCTGGGGTGTCCTGATGAAACAGGCTGGGCTGCCAGCTTGACTTTCACAGTACTCTTCCCCTTCACTTTCTCCACCGATTGGGACCTCTCCCTCCAGGGTTTGATCCTGACTTCCACCTACACTCTCCTGACAAGAAAGAAGGGAGAGGAAAAAGAGCTAAGCTTTACTGAGTGCCCAATGGGTGCCAGGTCCCGGGCTAAGGCTCTCACTTGTGCTGTCAGATGTAACCCTCAGCATACAGCAATGCCTGGTGATGCTTTGAGATGCATAAATGGAAGGCATCAGAAAGCCAAATAACTGGGCTTCCAAGGCACACATGAATCTACACTTTAAGACTCCAAAAGACAGGCTCCTTTCGCTAGACACCAGGAGTGAGAGACCAGACTTGAATTTCAGACTGGGCCCTCTGACTGCCTGGGGAGAAGGGGTCGGGACCTGAAGCAGGGACACTCAGTAATAGGATTTGGGGTGAAGTCAGGTGGAAGATAATTGACTTGTCACATTGTGCTCTCATAATTATCCTCTACTGAGGTAGGAACCATTATTTACCCCATGTTATAGGAGAGAAAACTGAGGTTTCCAGAGGTTGAGTGCTTTACCTAAGGGCATAAAGCTGGCACATGCTTGTCCAGGCATGCCTACCCCTGAACCTGTGATTTCAATCACTCCTGACCGAGAGAGTGGCCTCCAGGGTGGGGAAAGACAGGGGTTTAATGATATTTGAGACTTATGTGTACAGACTTGCCAGGCCTTGATGACAGGGGGGATGGGGTGGGGTAGATTGGGGGACAGGGAGGAGTCAAGGCTGGCAGCTGTGTCCTGGTTGGATAACCAATGGACCATGAGAGAAAAGAGAATGTTGCAGAGATGATGAATTCAGATTGGGGCACATCAATTTGGAAATACCTGTGGTACTACCTAATTTGTGTGGATTCACAGGATAATCGTAATCCATCCAACCATTTAACAAATGTTTATTCAGTGCTTAATGTGACCATGTTATGTCCCAGGTCCTGGCACAGGCGAGAGCCTGCTCCTGCAGAAGAGGCCCCGCTTTGCCATGTTTACTTCTCATATCTTCTCTGGCACGCTCATCTTCCTTTATGCAAAATTTCCACTCATATCAGTCATCCATTATCGATCACAGACGACGGAGATTTGGCCACAATGACATCTCCCCCACAGATGTGTGATGGCCAGCGTGTGGAAGGGGACCTTTGTGCTAGCTCAGGCTCTTCGTGCTGCAGGGGAGCTGTCAGAGGATACTTGGAAATTCTTGTCTCTTTGCCCAGCTTTCCCTAGGTGTCTCCCCATGACAAGGCCGGTGCCAGCCCCTGGGATACAAAGATGAGAAAATGCAGGGTTCCACTGGGGGAGGGCAGAGGAAGAAGCCACTCTTCTGGTAAGAGTGGGCTGCTTTGCCAAGAGACAGGAGGTGTTGAGGCCAATTGAGAAAAGCTCCAAACTCACTGACTTGGTATCTAATTGTGCCCGACACTGATGCCTATCAGAGTGTGGTGAGGTGGAAGCCACACCCACGAGCTGTGCGATGCCTGGCAAGTCACTTCACATCTCTGAGCCTCACTTCCTCATCTGCAAATGGGGATAATGCTAAGTACTTTGAAGGGTTAATATGGAAATTCCTGTAGGAAACTTGTAAAGTTCTAGGCATATCATAGGTCCTCTCTCCCATCAATCCTTCCTGGGTCTTTGATTGGAAACAGCTTCCCATTCCAGTGATGCTTATGAATCGCTTGTCCTTCTGTAAGCTTCTATGGATGGATTTGTGTGTAGGTGACTTCGTGTATTTTTATATAGTTAGGATACATCAATATAAGACCATATATATTTTAGATTAACTTCCTACAAAAGAAAAATTAATTAGATTTGCATTGGTGTGAGTTTTTTAAACGTAAATATACAACATAGTTCTATTCCTCAATATTTTGCATTTCTTTTGAAAGGACTATAACTTCAAGGAAAGTCTCAAAAAAGTTACCCCCATTCCCTGCATGTTAGCACACTTCCCTTGTAATTTTCTCTCTGTGTCTACACAGATAGACATATTTTTCCAGAATTGAATCACAGTCTACCCACTGTTTTGTGCTGTGTTTTTTGCATTTAACCATTTCACAAGTATGCGTGTGTGTTTAATGCCTTATGTGTACGGATAAGTTTTGAGAGTTTCATAATATTCCATGGCATTGGTGTTTAATTAGTTAAGAAAGCATTCCCTAATGTTTAATATTTTAGCCTTTGCTTTTGATTCCTTCTGAATAAGTTTAGATCTTGGGACAGAATCCTTTCTATGGTGATACCTGTGTTCTTTCTGGGTGCTTAGAGAAATCTCTTTTCCAAAGCAGAACATACTCTCTCATTTTGAGCTCTCTGTTAAAAATTAGGGTTTGATCTCAGAACTCACCCTGTTTCTTCCTTTCTAGACCATGTAGGTGGACTTTATTTAAGAAGCAAATGTGTAACAATCCCAATTGGTTGCTACTTAAACAAGAAGAGAGGAGATTTATTACATTTTACCAGAAAGGCTGAATGTTAAAAGGTGCAGGTACACAGCTGGAAATAATTAAAATAACAACCAGTGTTTACTGAGTGCCACATAACTATCAGGAGCTATTCTCAATTCATTGCATCCTCACAACAATCCGATGAGTTAGGTACAATTTTTAGCCCTGTTTTGCAGAAGAGGAAGTTGAGGTCAGAGAAGTTAAATGATTTGGTCAAGCTCATGCAATTAGGAAGTGACTTAAATCTAGATGGTCTGACTCCACAGCTTAGGTCTAGGTTAAAATCTGTCATGCTATTTGTAAATTGGGTGTCCTTTAAGAAGCCATTTGACTGCTCCGAGCCTCAGCTTCTGACTTGTGACATGGTAGTGACAAGTCCTATCTCAAAAGACAGAGGTGAGATTAAGCAAGATGGCGTACAGAGAAGCATGATACCTGCCATGAGGTATTTGCTCAGTAACAGTTCCAGTCCCCTTTTCTCCCATTGTCACAGGGTTGGGATCCTGGCCCCCCACGCAGCCTGGCCTCTGGGCCCAGAAACATAACTATTTTCTATTGAAATGTTTGTGCTCCTCAATTGTCCTGTTGTTTTGACTTGTGAGCTCATTTTTCTCTGAGAGTTACTCCTTTTGGCAGTGTTGGTGGTGAGATGCCAAATTCTATCTACTTCAATTCCAGTGAAATCATGAAGTAGGATGAGGTGAGCCTTAAGGTGGGGAACCCCCAGCATGAGAAAACACTTACCAAGACACCTCTCAGGTCAGTCTTAACCCTTTGCCACCCACAGAGAGTCTCCACTCTTTAGATTGTAATTTCACAGCCCCAGAAGTTCAGATAGGACGGGAGAGGAAGTAACGGACCAAGTCAGTCACTCTGCCTGCTTTGCTCAGTCTCCCTTTAGCACAGGGCTTCTGCGCAGCTCTGATTTTACTCCTGACAATAATGAGGGCATAAGATTTAGTCTCTACAGGTTTTTCTCAAGGCTGTGATTGGGGAGAAGAAAGAACAGAATTCCTAATATTTCCCCCTCTCTGTTACACTTCTGCTGCTGTGCTGGGATACGTCCTGCCCAGGCCACACCATCACCTTCCACCCTACTGTCCAATTCAAAATAGCACCACACCCCCACAGTTCCTCCTGGTTTTCAGTTTTCCCTTCCTTTGTGTTCCTCTGGAGTTGATCTTGGGGGGCAGGTTAAGAATCCGTGCTTGTTATGAATCTTGACTGGAAATGGAACCTGAAAAGCAACCTCTATTTTCCATCTCTTTAGCATCTCACGTAACACATTCTATGGGGATTCAACCTGTCAAAGACACTCAGTTATATGCACACACGTGAACACCAGGTTACTTCTCCGGCATTGCCAGGGCTGGGGCAGAGGTGTGGCAGGAGGAACTGGTGGTCCTGGTCTCTGTACTCATTGGTCACGAACTCCTCCTGAGATCACCAGAGCTGCCTATGATTTCCGATCTTTCTGAAGCTTTGATTTCCAGGTTTCTTTTAGATACCACATGATGCCCCAGGATTCTTCTGATACCTTTCCTACTTTCTTAAGATACTCATTCATTCATTTACCACTTATTTATGGTGCATCAACTATTTGCTAAACACTGCTAAGTGAAAACTTGAATCGGCTTCTGTTTCTGTTGCTCATAACCCAAAGTATCTTAGCTAAGACACCAGGTATTATTATGTTTAGTTTACAGACATGAATGTGGGTACCAAGGGGGTACATGGAAGCCCAAACTAAGAACCCTTAACAAGTCAGGGTGAACCTAGGAAATATATCCTTGTCTGAGCTCTTTCCACTGCATTATGCTATCTAGGGAGGGAATAGTTTAACCTTCTCTGCATTCTACTGAGATCAGAAAGTAAATGCTCATACTATGTTATCCCATGGGAGAGAAATTAAAAATGTCTTGGGTAAGATTGAATAATTTGGTGATAATCTTAACTTTTAAATCTGCACTGCGTAGTAATTACAAAAATGGACTCTGGGGGGCCAACCAATCTAAGCTCAAATGTTCACCTTGCATTTCCTGGGTAGATGATCTTAACTAACTTACTTTCTGAGCCACAGTGCCCTTCTCTGTAAAATGGGGAGAATTATAATTATAACTACAACTTGTATTTGTTGTAGGATTTAATGAGACAATGCATATAAGCACTGAACTTTACATGCCTAGAAAACAATTAAGTGTTCAGTGATTACTGTGTTAAGGTGATGCTGATGATCATGCTAATGCAGATAGATTCAAAGTTGTTCATGTTGGCAGATGCACTTCAGCCTCCACATGGTTAATATCATTGGAGGTGGGAGTGCAGGGAAGGAGCCGGCACCCAAGGAATGGAGGAGGGTTAAAGCCCAGAGGGAAATCCATGGTAGGTCTCAAGGGAGGCAAATTGTTTCATCTCTGTAAATGGGTTGAGTTAGAACTGTCTTTCAGCCTGGATCACAAAGCAACAAACCCTTCAAGGACAGATGCAAAGTGAATTTTTTAAATCTCAAGCTTATGTGTAATTTAGAAAGTTTAATATCTTGCATAATAAGAAAACATATATTATTTAAATACTCTCTTTTTTTCCTATAAATTACCTGGGGGAGGGAAAGAGAGAGAGAGAAGAGATAAAGGGCCAAATATAGAGACAGACAGAGAGAGAGTGCTTTCAAATATCATTTAATGCCTAAATGCCACAGGCTTTAAAAATGCAACACAATTCTCATGCATTCTTTCCCACAGGGGGCTACCCTTTCAACAATGACCTTTAAAAAAACCCAAGCCAACAAATAGCTCTGATACTGAAGACATGTGTACTTTATCAGCCTGGACATTCTACCACTGACAATATAAATTTATTTGCCCAAATTGTCAGTATTTTTGGCACTAGATCTTGGGATCTAACAGATTCTTGTGGACCACGTGTGTTTGGGGCAATTCAGTCCTGGGTTCTTCTGAGATAAGATGGTTTAAATAATTCCCATTTTTTATGGTTGTAAAAATTTCATTTTGACCATCTATCTGCTATGATTTATCTGTAGACTCTGGAGGGGAGTCAGGGTTGGTGCACAGAGAACTGTAAATTGCAGGTGCTGTCTCCCCAAAAATCTCAAATAAAGCATCGAAAGCCAGTGCTGCACAGTGGAAAGGCCATGGTGCTTGAAGTCTGAAGACCTGGGTTCATGTCTTGGTGTCATTAATAAGCTCCCAGAGGAAGCCATAGGGCCAGAGAGTGAAGCCTTTCTAGATAATAGCAACCAGACGCAGGTGTTTTGCAGGCATCCTGGAGACAGCAACCCTCTTGAGAAATACAGGTAGTAAGACTCTGCTTAAAATTACAACTGAACAATTGCACACTGAGAGTCTGATAGTTCTTTGTAAATAATGTTAAACATATTGATACGTGGAAGTGAAACTTCTCATCCCAGACTAGTATGGGATCAGAATAGCTTGAGTCAAGTTTCAGCAGGTCCTGAATGGGCTCAACACATAGAAATAATTTCCTTAGCTAAGAGATTCACTAGTTGCTGGGGAGGAGGAATTTGGAGTTACTTATTAGAATTTTACTCTAAAATGTGTGATTGTAAATACTGTATTCTCAGTCCTTTGCCTATCTTCAAAGACTCAAATATAACAGTCCTTGCAGGTATTAAAAAAAAAAGTAAGCTGTAAATGGTTGTCTATATTTGCTGCCTCCAATTTTTTTCTTCCATTTTCTCTTGAATCCACTCAGATAATTTTTACCCAGTCCCCCAGTGACCAACGCTAAAACCAGTGGTCAATTATCAGTTTTCATTCTCCTTGAGTTATGCAAAGCATTTGACTATGTTGATCACTCCTTCCTTTCTGAAATATTTTCTTCCCTTGACTTCCAGGACACCATATTCTCCTGGTTTTTCTATCACGCCACCACCACCTCCCCGCCATGGTTCCTTCTCAGTGTCTTTTCTTGGTTTCTCCTCATCTTCCTGACATTTTAACAATGGAGTATGCCAGGTCTCAGTCAATAGACCTTATGTCTTCTTCACCTACATCCAAGCCTTGTTGATCAGGCCCGGTGCTATGGCTTTACTAACCATCTGTAGGTTAAACCATAAGAGATTACCATTTTATAGGTCAAAATGATTGGGTGTTGATATTTTCATGTGGTTAAACCTAATGGCTCTCCAACATTATTGCTCACAAACTCCAGATACCCTCATCTACCTGTATATCAAGCTTAATATTTTCCCTTGGATGTCTAAGAGGAATTATGAGCATAGCATGGCCAAAACCAAACTGATAACCCCTTGGCGTTCTCCTCACCCTCCATCAAATTTTTTCCTCCTGTATTCTTTCTTATTTCAGTTCATGATAAGTTCATTTTTTGAGTCGTTCAGCTAAAAAATAATCCTTGGAGTTACCCTTGGATCTTCTATTTCTCTATTGCCAACTCCAGTGCACCTGCAAATCCTCTGGACTCTGACATCACAGTATATCCAACCCTCTCACATGTTGGCTCGAGGCATTATCGTCTCTCATTTGGCTTATGCCATCTCCTCCTAACTGGTCTCCTTGCTTCTGTCCTTTACCCCCCAACAGCCAGATGACTCCGGTTAAGACACAACTTAGATCATGTCAGTCCTTTGTTGAAAACTTCTCCAGGGGTTAACTGACTTAGAGTCAAAGCCAGAGTCCTTACAATGGCATCTTAGTATCTGCAGATAACCGGTCGTTACTTTCTCCTTGATGTTAACCCTGGCCTCTTCCTCTCATTCCCTCCAGGCACACTGGCCTCCTTGTTGTTCTTTCAGGAGTGCATCTGCACAGGGGCTTTGCATTGGCTGTTCTTTCTCCTGGACCTCTTCTTCCCTGGATGGCTGCATGGTTCACTCCCTTATTGCCTTCAAACTGCTTATGTGTTGGCCCTGCATGGTGGCTCAAGCCTGTAATCCCAGTACTTTGGGAGGCTGAGGCGAGTAGATCACTTGAGGTCAGGAGTTCGAGACCAGCCTGGCCAAAGTGGAGAAACCCCGTTTCTCCTAAAAATACAAAAATCAGCTGAGCATGGTGGTGCCTGCCTGTAATCCCAGCTACTTGGGAGGCTGAGGCAGGAGAATCGCTTGAACCCAGGGGGCAGAAGTTGCAGTGAGCCGAGATGGCGCCACTGCACTCCATCTGCCTGGGCAACAGAGTGCAGAGTGGGACTCTGTCTTAAAACAAACAAAAAAAATTGCTTACATGTCACTTTCTGATGAGGCCTTCCCTGACTATCCACTTCCAAATCGCATCCCTCTCTCCAACCTTCCTAAATTCATTTGTCTCTTTTCAGTCTCCCCAAACAAGGAAGGAATTTCTGTCTATGTCCCTCATTGACGTATCCCACCCCAGAAAAACATCTGGCACATAGTGGTGTTCAATCCATAGCTGTTGAACAAATAACTAGGTACCAGGCCCAAGCCTGTTTGTGGGAGGATGGATATCGCCAGAAGAACTTCAGGGGGCTTGTTTTCTAAGGAGAAAATAAGGGCTGCCACAGTCAACAGGGAAATGCAGCCAGGCCTAAAGCAGCCACAGCATATTTGTCATTATGTGTTTCAAACCACCTATTTCCACTTTCTGCCACCGTGTGCCAGACCCATGTGAAGGGCTGTGTATTCAAGGAGGGCAAATCCAGACTGGTCCTTGCTCTCACGGAGCTTGTATTTAGTGGAGGAGACAGATACTAATCAAGTAAATAATCACAGACACATGAGTGAAACTGGAGCTCAGACAGGTGCAGCGAGGGAGAAAACAGTGCAATGAGGGTTTAATCGGGAGAATTTGGGAAGGCTTCTTGGAGGAAGTGACACTTCCTGTAAGCTGGGATGGATGGGGAGATGTGTGCTTGCTGGACCTGAAATAGAAGCCAGCTCCTCTAGTCACACTGATTGGTGCAGAAGTGGGTATCTGACTTCTGCCACGCCAGTGACTGTCATTCCCTGAGGGTTTTCTAACTGGAGATGGGAGAAAGTGACTCTTTTTTTCTCAAGTGTCTGAGCTTTTGGCCATGAGCCCAGAGCTACTGGTGTGAAGGCTGCCATTGGAGGAAAGAATCAAGGCCACATGAAGAGGACATTAGACCTATGGGGGCAGGGCAGCTCTCACAGGCTGTGAGGTCCCTGTTCCAGTGACCCCCAGATTCAGTTCTACTCCTTTCTAGAGTTTTCTATTGCATTGAGCTGATAAATTAGGCTATATGGGCTGATCAACTGGGTCAGTGGTTTAGGCTAGTTCAACTTAGGAATTTCTTGTCCCTTGTAATACAAGCAACCTGCTCAATCCCCTTCACCCCATAAGAGGAACAGTGGGCTGGACAGGCAGGGGTTCCCTGAGAGAAGCTCAACATAGCAAGACCCCGAACCTCCTTGTCAGGTTCTTTTCTCTTTCTCAGCACTGGAATCTCTTCCTCCAAGGGCCATTTCAGAAGGAGAGTGGTCATAGACTCCAGGGAAGGCAGTGGTGACAATGACTTTGGATAGAGCTGAACCAGATGGGGGTTCAGCTGGTTTACCCAGTGTCCTGCTTTTTCTAAAAGGGACATGTAAGGTCTAGAAGAAAATTGTCTCTGGGTCAAAGATTAAATAATTATTACTCGATGTTTCCCTTTCCTTTCTTATATTTTATTGTAGATGTCTCCTGGTGTACAATTCAAAAATTTCATGTACTGAAAAGCAAGTCTCTTTGTCCCCCAACACCAGTCCCTCTTCTTAGAGACACTTTCTCACATATCCTTCCAGAGGAAGTTTACACACACACACACACACACACACACACACACACACACACATTTCAGTGAATATGATTTCACCCAAAGGTTATATACCATGCATGCGGTTCCATCCTTTTCCATTAGTACTTTATATATTTTGGATATTGTTCCATGTAAGCACACATAAAGTGGCTTTATTTTTCTAAATAGTTGCAAAATATTCTATTATATAGAGCTAATATATAAGTAACCAGTTTTCAGTTAATGGCTATTTAGCTTGTTTCCAATATTTTGTCATTATAAAAGTTTTCTTGAGTGTTCAAAGATGCTACAGTATATCTTACTTACCGGCCTATTTATAGGGTACATTTTGGGAAGTTTTCCCTTTCATTTCATTTTGTCTTTCTGTGGATATGAAATGCACACATACTGTCTCTCTCTCCTGGCTCAGAAAGAGGTGTAATTAGGTGAAGGGCACAGAGTGAGTGACGAGCTATGTCAATTAGAGCTCAGAGTCCTGGTCCCCAAGCCCAGCAGCGGCCCTGCCCATTCCAAGTGGCCTCTGTGGCTGATGAGAGAATGCAAGGGTTGCTGGGCTGAATAAGGTGCAGGAGTAGGGGAGGGAGGTGACCACACCTCAAACTGTTGATAAGGCAATGAGTACCAAGGAAGGGGCTACCCAGGGTATCTAGACCCGGGGAAGGAGAGGTTGAAAGAGGCAGGATACAGAAAGCAAACTTAGAAGTGAAAACCGAAGGCAAATAGCCATTCTTCCTTTCTTCGATTGTAACAGAAATTTTGATCGGGCTCATGGCCACCCGGAATAAAAACCACATTTCCCAGCCTCCCATCCGACAAGGCTGTAACTTCTAGGCTGGAAAAGGATGTGTCCTGTGATGGCCTTCAGCAACCCTAGTTGAAAGGCAGGGTACGCCCCCATCACCCCTTTTCCTCATCTTGCCCTGCTGCCTGGAGTGCAGGTGCCCTCAGCTTGGGTTGTTGGATGGGGACCATACACTGGGGCAGAGAGAAGATGCTAGAAGGAGCCTGGGTCCTTAACAACTTTGCAGAACCAGCCTGGACCTCAGGCCTCTGGACTTTTATCTGACAGATTAAAAAACTCCTCTCATGCTTCAGCTAGGATTGTTTTCTGTTTCTTTGTGCAGCTGAATCCGATTTTAGCTGCTACAGAAGGCTGGCATGTTGAGCGTGCTGAGTTCTTACGGTTATGGCAGTGGATTTGCACTGGGCTCCACTTGCTAGATCACCTGTCAGCCTTGCTTGGGGGCACATGAGGAACAAAGGTAGAGCTGAGTCAGGGAACCTAGTCCTCACCTGGCTTTGATGCTGACCATATGTCATGTGGCTTTATGCAAATGACCCTCCCCTCTGGGCCTCTGTTTTCTCATGTAGAAAATGAGAAGTTTGGGTCAGAAAACCTTTGAGATCCCTTCCAACTCTGAACACTAAGCTCTCAATCAGATGCTTGGCTTGACCTGTACCTCTTTGGCTATTCCCTTCCCACCAGAAAGGTGGCGATTTCTCTGTCCCCTCAATTGCCCAAGGCATTTCACTTGTACCCCCCTGGCACTATGGTCTCATTTTCCTTGGATCTTTCTTCTCTGCTAAATTATCTGAAGACAGATTCTCAGTCTTCATGTTACAACCTTGCCCAGCTTCTAGAACAGGGCCTTGGGCGTGATAAGTGAGTGCTCAGGAAACATGTCAGATAGGTCATCTGTGGCTAGTCATGTTGGGGCTCAAGATGAAAAGGAGACTGAAGTCTGCAGGAAGGTCTACAACGAAGAACATCACCAAGCGAGGTCCACCTACCCTGGCATGGCTGGTCTGAAGCACTGGCCTCCCATGGTAACCAGGCGGATCCACTGGGGCCCTTGTGGAAAGGAAAGAGCATGGACATGAAGTCAGACGGGCCTTGATGACCCTCACCAGCTAGGTGGCTTTTGGCACTTTGACAAACTTCCTCGAGCCTGAGTGCTTTCTTTTAAGAATATACCATGCCTGTCCTTCAGGACTGCTGAGGCACCTCAATGAAGAGACTCATGTCAAGCTCCTATTGTAACCCCTGGCAGACAGCAGGGGCTTGGTGAAAGCCCATCACCCTTCCTCCCTCCACCCCAAAGCATTCTTGCAATATCCTGTCAGGGAAAGCAGAGAGACTTCAAGGGTAAAGACCAGTGGCTGCTTGCTTTCTTCAGGGGAGGATTAGGTCATGAGAAATCTTTTCAATGAACTCTCCTGATGCACCATTGGGTTCCACACCTTCAACTGTCTCCTTTTTGGTTCATGATCTCCCACCTCTGTACAGCAGCAGACAGAAGAAGCTACATGAAGGCAGCCTGGGCTCAAGATCACAGATATGAATGCATCCTTTATCACTAGACCTCCTCCTGCTAGATCACCTCCCTAAGTATCTGTCATCAGCATGTGGGGTCAAATTGAGGAGCCACTGTCCAGGGAGAGGTGATATCAGGAGTAAGTGGATCACAGGCCTAGACTTCTTCATCGGCAGCCTGCACAGAAACCACAGTCCTGGACCAAGACCAAGGAGTGAGCCCAGCCACAGGCAGCCACTGGGAATGGAGTAGGAACCAGGGAAGAGATTTCGGAGGGGTGAATGAATGATTATTTATCAGTTACCTTAGGTCAGGCTCTAACATGTGGATGGAGTCTGATAAACCTTGGGCCTGACATTAATCCTGCTGTTTATCAGCTGTTTGTCATAGGCAAATCACTTAACTTCTCTGAGCCTGTCTCCTTCTCTGTAAATGGATATGAAAACATTCATTGGACAGAGTTGTCGTGAAAGTTTAATGAAATTGCATGCATCCCAGCATGTAACAGTAGTTACTATTCTTACAGCTGTATTTTCTCCTCCCAACTACTCAGTAAGGTAGATATCACCTTTCCATCTCAGAGATGAAAAAATGAAAGCTCAAGAAGGTGAGGTCTTGCTTATAGCCATACAGCTAGGAAAGACACAAATGGTCTATTATCCCAAATCTTTCATGCCCTCCAATTCCATTCTGGTTTCACACAGACCAGATGGAAGCTGGGAGAGAGCAGGGGGCTGAGGAACTGCCACCCACACCCACTTTGCCCTACAGCAGCTCTGCCTCCCCATGTATGCTGCTGAGGTGGAGGCAAAGTTCTATCCACAAGGGTTTCCCTTCCCAGCCTTGTTGCTAATTTTCGTCTCTGTGGTTTGGTCTTCCTCAGTCACACCTTCCTGTGATGTGCCCTTACCCCCACCCCTCAGCCAGGGAGATACTGTTGAATGCCCCACTGGGTGGTTCTTTATGCGATCTTCCATCTCTTTCCTTCTGAGTGGTTTATTCCTCCTCGTTCTCATCCTGCCCACACAGGAGCTTGGCGAGAATCACTGTCTCCTAGTGTGGACAACAAAAAGAGAAGGAAAAAAGTGGGTGAGCAGCTTTCCCCAGGATTACATGTCAAGAAAGTCCCTGTGGCCAGTCAGCTCCCTAGTGGCTGCCTTGAGCAGAGGGTGACAAAGAAAAGGACAGAGACCCCAGCCTGATAGCCTCCCTGTTCACCTTTGCTCCATGCATATCAGGCTCACTCCCCGGGGCTGGGGAAATGTCTACCTTGACTTTGCAGTAGAAGTTTGGATCTTTCTGGGCATCTGCATCTTCTCCCATGTTCCTTCCCCTCTCCCTGTCACTGGCCACCAGTGGATCAGTCCCTGCCACCACGGGGAAAGGCCTGTCCCTGCCTCCTGGTCTCTGCTCCCCCCGATCCCTGCTAGGTGCTGTCATCTCCACAATGTCCCTCCACCATGATCCTGTGCAGTTAGGAGAGTCATTATTCTTATTTTGTTTTGTTTTATTTATGTATTTATTTGTGAGATGGAGTCTCCCTCTTGCCCAGGCTGGAGTCTAGTGGTGCAATCTGGGCTCACTGCAACCTCTGCCTCTTGGGTTCAAGCGATTCTTGTACCTCAGCCTCCCGAGTAGCTGGGATTACAGATGTGCACCACGCCTGGCTAATTTTTGTATTTTTTGTAGAGACAGGGTTTCTCCATGTTGGCCAGGCTGGTCTCAAACTCCCGGCCTCAACTGATGCCTCTGCTTTGGCCTCCCAAAGTGCCGGGATTACAGGCATGAGCCCGGCCCATCCTTATTTTATTTTATTTTGAGACAGGATCTTGCTGGGATACCAGGCTCCAGTGCAATGGTGTCATTCTAGCTCACTCTGGCCTTGAATTCTCGGCTCAAGTGATTCTCCTGCCTCAGTCTCCTGAGTAGCTAGGACTACAGGCATGTGCTACTACACTCAGCTAATTTTTAGATTTTTTTTGTAGAGATAGAGTCTTGCTTGTTGCCCAGGCTGATCTCAAACTCTTGGCCTCAAGCAATCCTGCTGCCTCAGCCTTCCAAAGCGCTAGGAACACAGGTATGATTCCCAGCCATTATTCTCACTGTAGAGATGAGGACACTGAGGTTTGGAGGAGTCTAGTGACTCATCCAAGATCACAGCCCTAGGAAGGTGTTGAGCTGGGCTCCCATTCAGGTCTCTGAACTCCAAGCCCAGTGCTCTCTCCACTATCACCAATGTGGGCTGGGGACGGTATGTTTTCTTCTGTTCTCCTGAGGTGTGGCTTTTCTTGAGAGGAATACAAGCTCCCCAGGTGGCACAAATTGAGTGCCAGCTCTGCACCAGGCTCTGCTCTAGCTCCTTCAATCCTCTCAACACCATAAGCAGTAGGTGATGGTTTATAGCCATGGAAACTGAGGCCCAAAGAGACGAGTTAGTTGCCCAAGGTCACACATAATTGGTGGAAGTGGCTACTGGCAACCCCAGTACCGCAGCATGGTGCTTTACCTGCCTGAAAGGAAAAGCACAGAGCTAAGCATGCCATTAGTCTGGGTTTAAATCCCCACTCTGGCCTGTATCTAGCGACAGCCTTCTCAGCTGTGCCTGGAGGGTGCTACCCCCTGCACTGTTGGGTTCTTGGAGGCAGGAGAGATAGCAGGAGGTAAAGCTTATTGTAGCCTGGTCCTGGGCACAGAGTAGGGGCTTAGTCCAGCTAAATGTCCCTCTTCTCTTTCCAGGCCTCAGACCAGGGGAAAAAGATCTTGGGTTAAAGGAAAGGGGACATTTTGCTGGAGTGAAGCAGGCACCTTCCTGGGTCCCTGGGAGCTTCATCTTTTTAGCTTCCTTGACTTTGCTTTCTGGAGCTGTGGGGCCTGGAGAAGCTGTTACCAATGACTTCCTCTCTGTTCTGCAGCCAGCCTGACTTTTAATCTCCTCTCTCCTTCCTGCCTGCCTGGCACTCTTTTTTCTGCTTTGCTAGCACATTGTCCATGTGTTTCTATCACCAAAAGGCCTTTCTGCCTAAACTCTGCTGCTTCCTGTGGCTAATAATATTTGGGTAGATTTCTTTTTTTGTCTGCAGGTGGTGGTGGTGGGGCAGATTATTTGAGTGAGTCACTTTGGTGAGTCACTGTTCCCTCACCTGCTCCCACTTACTGGGCATTGGGCTTCTCATGAATTGGGCAGTCTTCCTGCTCCTGTCTCCCACCAAGTTTAGCTGCTCTCTGTTCCACTCTGACCACCTGGCTCTTTCTTGCTCGCTGCTCTGAGCCTCTGAGGTAGGGCAGAGTTTCTTTCCAAGCTCTCTCTGAGCATTTACTGTGAGCCGGCCACTGTTCAAAGCACTTTCCATGCATTATCTTATTTGACTCTCACGTCACTATGTGGTCATAATGAGTTAGTAATTGTTTTCTCTTAGAGGTTCAGAGGTTAAAGAATTTGCTCCAAATCACATCATCAGCGAGTTTGTATTTATGTCCAGCTGACTCCAGTGCCCAGGCTCCTAAGCAAACTCTCCTATGTGATATTAAGTTCTAAAGCAGAGGGAGGGACAGATAGGGGGGTCCTTACAGTTAAGAGAGTTTGAATGTCCCTTCCCCCAGGCAGTTTTGGCGGGGGAGGAAATTTGTCCACTGAACACCCACTTTGCGCCCAGTAGGTGCTGCCCTGGGATTTCCCAGAGATGGAAAAGGGCTACCATATGTGGGAGGGAGGAAGAATGAATCTTCAGAGGCCTGAGGGGTTCTCAGAACTGATGGCCCTTTGCAAATGTCTGGAGCCCAGCAGTGCTAGGGAGGGTTGTTCAGCTCCTTGGAGGTCTAGGTTGGGCTGTTCATTCCACAGGCAAAGCTGCACAGAGGCTCATCAGTGCACCAGCGCTCTGTTTCCAAGGGCTCCTGGTTAGTGGGGGAGGTAGCCCTGAGACAGGCATCGGCAGGGCTGGGTAACTAGGGCCATGATGGAAACAGGACAGCAGCCGCGGTGCTGTCAAAATACTATCAGGGTCTTCCTCCTGGGGAAAACATGAGGATAAAGTGAAAGAAAAGATCTAAAAAGTGAAGCATGGAACCCGGGATGTAGAAAACTCTGAATAAATGTTAGTTGGCCTTGTTGCTACTGCTTGGAGACCATGACTTAGAATGCTTTCCTTCAAATGGCTGGCAATGCTGAAAGAGACTGAGGGGCCATCTACTTGCATGGCTTACAGCTAGGGGGCTTTCAGAGTGTGACATTGCCCTAGAAGCCCCTGTCAGAGGACAGGGAGGGGGTGAGTAGGCAGCCCACCCATCCTCAGTCCCTGCCCCTTGTCTGTGTCATAGTTCGGGGTTCCCTGAAAAAGTTGTTCGGATAAAGGTGTAAGGAGGAGAGCAGTTCTGTTGGATTTTTAAAAGCTTGAAGTGCACAGATTTGTCCCAGTGATTTCTAACTCCCTCCCACTTCCCCTGTGGACTTTTTGACTAGCTCCCCAAGGTCCCTATGATATAGAGAGTTTGGTCTACCCTCACACTGCATGTACTCAGCAATGCTGTGTGAGGCTTTAGCGCTGGTCAAGGGAGAATTTTGCAAAGACTTTTGGCAACCCTTAAGATTATGAGCCTTCATTGTCTCTTTCAGGGTCTTAAGAAAGGCTCCCTTTCCTATAGGAGGCTGTGGCTTCTGAGCACCTTCTGCGGACCAGGAGCTGTGGGCATGAGCACTATCTTATTTAGCTTTCATGAGCATCCTTCCTTCTGACCACCAGTTTAGACTCAGAGAACACAGAGTCAGAACTGGGGTTTGGGGAAATGTAAAGTGGCTTGCCCAGTGTCATTAACCCGACAAGTGGTTTTTGGATACCAAGTCCACTGAGGACATATCTATTCTCTGCATGAAAAGAAGAGCCAGGACTGGGTGTAGTGGCTCATGCCCATAATCTCAACACTTAGAGAGACCAAGGCAGGAGGACTGCTTAAGCCCAGAAATTTGAGACTAGTCTGGCAATATAGCGAGACCCCCAAATTTTTTTAATTACTTGGTCATGGTGGCATACCTGTAGTCTCAGCTACTCAACAGGCTGAGGTGGGAGGATTGCTTGAGTCCAGGAGGTCAAGGCTACAGTGAGCTGTGATTGGGCCAATGCACTCCAGCCTGGGTAGAGAGAGACCTTGTCTCACAAAAGAAAGAAAGGAGGAAAAAAGGAAAAAAAAAAGGAAGGAAGGAAGGAAGGAAAGAAGGAAGCCAGTTTCCTCCTTGTAGTGATCTGTCTGCTTTTTCTGATCAAATGACCTCAATTCCGCTGGGTGCTTCACTGTTACTTGGAATTCATTAGTTTTTCCCCTATGTTAGTGGAGCTATGCAAGAAGGTGACAGTCAACAAGAAAGTGCAGTTGGAAGAACCGTGTTAAGCCACAAGTAGTCTGTGTTTGATTTCGTTAGTTGTATTGTATTCACAGTCTCACTTAGATGTAGATATCTGCACATACACATAAACATATTCCAACCAAATGCATGCTCAGAAACAGCATCTGCAGTGGAACCTCAGGCAAATACACTCTACGACATATGTGTTCTTCCATACACATGGATATAGGTACACATGCAGAGAGATGGTCGTATACCCAGACACACGTATGTATCCAGAAACACATGCATGTGAAGATAGGTACAAACTAATTGAAATAAATTCTCTTTGAAACCCAATTTGACCAGCTGTGTCTTTAGGAAAAAAAGAGAGCTGGGATTTACAAAAACAAAAATTAAACCAATAACTTAGGATACAATTGCATTCTCATTTAATTGTCAAAAAGGGGGAGAAATAGTACCACTCACGGCTAAAGACTACATTTTGTAAATCAGGTGTATTAATACTGCTACCAACAGAGTTAACTAATGTTTTTTCTTCTGTATGTTCCTGTAGTCAGAGGTGTGTCATGCCCTCTCTTCCTGTAATTCCACTTCTAGGAAGCTAATCTAAAGAAAACTATTATAAGTAGAAAATGGGACTTGCAGAAAAGTAGTCACAAAAGTGTTACTTACAAATAACAAGCTAAATATCTATAATAAATATCTACATATCAAAAACCTAAATAACCAGCTAAATATCTATATATTGAGACATATAACTTCAGCTTGATGAAATATTTTTGTCATCACAATGGCAGTTATGAAAACTAAGGGGCATCACAGAAAATGTTTATGATATTCAGTGAAAAAAGAAGACACAAAATTTGGCATTCATGATGATTGAGATGATATGAAGATTTGTGTAGAAAAAGATAAATAATGGAAAGTGAGAAACAAGTAGTTCTTTGAAATTGATAGTATTATTATTAATTTTTTTGCATGTACTCTAATGTTTTATCATGATGATTTTCAATTCCAAAGGCTATCTGTCAAATAAAAGTTAAATCAAACCTAAACCAACCTGTTAACTTCAGTAGAGCTGTAACCTACTTGTGGATAATAGAGACCTAACAACCCATATGTATGAATGAGAAGCTGTATGTATAGACGTGTGCATATACAATAATGTCACTTGCACATTTGACTTGGTGAGAGTCCCAGACTCAACCTCCAAGAGTCTTAAATAAGATTACACAGGAACCACAGTGTTTCACATGCCTGAACCTCAGCCCTGTTATTATTCTTTCATGCCCTAAAGTGGAATATCTCCAGGTAATCTCTACCAATACACCAATGTCTGACCTTGGGACAAATCTTCCCAGAAAGAGGTCTTACTCCTAGGAATTAAGATGACACTTGATGGAAACAGTTGTCTGGAGTCAGTAGAGCCGGAGGCTGAGACTTTGGCTTTTCATGAATGAGCTCTTTGAGCTCTGGCCCAAATAGTTACCATTGATTGAGAATTCACTCTGTCAGGTGCTGTGGAAGATCCCCTCTATCAGTGGCTCTCAAATGTGAGAAGCATCAGAATCACTCGGGGTGGAGGAC
This sequence comes from Hylobates moloch, assembly GCF_009828535.3. Taxonomy (NCBI): domain Eukaryota; kingdom Metazoa; phylum Chordata; class Mammalia; order Primates; family Hylobatidae; genus Hylobates; species Hylobates moloch. The sequence goes on along the minus strand of NW_026652285.1, from coordinate 11,086,232 downwards.
TTGTTAAAGAGATTACTGGGCCTCATCCCAAAACTTTAAGGCTCAGTAGGGCCCAAGAATCGGCCTTTCTAACAAGTTCCCAGCCAGTGCAGAAGCTGCTGGCACAGTACTGAGAGCCACTGCTCTAACTACAAGCTCTCATTGCTCATGACAACTTTGCAAATGAGCTGCCTTAATGTGATGCCCTCTACTAAGGGGATAGAGAAATGGAATCACTTGGCCAGTCATTTAACCATCTTTGTTTCATCATATGTAAGGGGAGTAATAAGATGATATTCTTCTCTTTCAAGAACTGAAGGTACTCACATGTACTCACCTCCCCAATCCTAAGGTGCAGGGGGTGAGGAGGAAAGAGAGAGATGGAGATAGAGAGAGAGAGAGAGAAAGAGAGAGAGACTCCTCTACTGTGGAGACCAACTAACTGCTCTTTTCTTAGACTATGAACCATCTCCAGATGTCAGGCCTCTGTTTGCTGTTGTTTTCCTTAATTAGCGAAAATGAGCTGACTCAAACGCAGCCTGCATGGTTTCTGCTGTCACTAGGAATCCTCAGCAAAGTGACAGACATGCACCGCTACTGGCTCTGCAGACCTACCAGGTTCTGTGGGCTCAGGTGTTCCACTCCCACCCCCGGCGCTGCATGGCTGAACTGGGGACAGGGAGGCATGCAGAACAATGACAGGAAACACCAGCTGTTCCATGAGACCTTTGACAACCTCCCATTTCTGTGGGTCCCAGTGGGCAGGATTGACTCTGCGTCTCCTAGCTGGGCACATGCCAACCCAAACTGTGTGATGTGGGCATGACAGGGGCTCTCAAGTCAGACATGCCTGGGTTTGAATCTTGGAGCTTCTACTTTCAAGCTGTGGAGCCAGTTTATTCTGTGCACCTCATCTATAGTATGGGGAGAATAATATTGACCTTCACTGGGTAACTGTTGGGGTTCAATAAGCCAGTATATAGTAACAGCATAGCTTGGTGCCCAACAGAGTGTTTCCTGGAACTTGATGAAATGGCTAAAAAAATTATAAGGAAGAATAAAAGGGGCCAGATGTGGTGGCTCATGCCTGTAATCCCAGCACTTTGGGAGGTCAAGGCAGGCAGATCACGAGGTCGGGAGTTCAAGACCAGCCTGGCCAATGTGGTGAAACCTCTACTAAAAACACAAAAATTAGACAGGCATGGTTGCACGTGCCTGTAACCCCGGCTACTTGGGAGGCTGAGGCAGGAGAATCGCTTGAAACCAGAAGGCAGGGGTTGCAGTGAGCCGAGATCGCACCACTGCACTCCAGCCTGGGGAACAAGGGCAAAACTCGGTCTCAAAAAAAAAGAACAAAAGGGTAAAAACAGACAGACACTTCCAGTTAAAACAAAAATAATCCCAGAGGGGATTTACATTACCAGATATCACAACTTGTTATGAGTTGTACATCAATGCAGCAAATACACAAGCTGACCAATAAAATGATATACAAAAGTCCAGGAACAAAAGCACATATGTATAAAGCTATGTTATATGATATGGTTTGTGTGTCAGATTAATGGGGAAAGGAGAGACTATTCAAAAATTAGGCCTGGAAAAATGGTAATCCCTATCAAATAAATTGAATCCTTACATTACATGATATATAAAAATCAACTCCAGATAGTTAAATGTTTAAAAAGTCTTTAAAAGTTTTAATAGAAAATATTAATAGAAATATTTTTTAAATCTTAGAGAATAGGGGTTTTTTAGTTTTAAAACTTTTAAAAACATTCATTTATTTATGTATTTATGTATTTATTTATTTATTTATTTATACTTTAAGTTCTGGGATACTTGTGCTGAATATGCAGGTTTATCACATAGGTATACATGTGCCATGGTGGTTTGCTGCCTCTATCAACCCATCATCTAGGTTTTAAGCCCGGCATGCATTAGGCATTTGTCCTAATGCTCTCCCTCCCCTTTCTCCCGACCCCTGTGCGTGATGTTCCCCTCCCTGTGTCCATGTGTTCTCATTGTTTAACTCCCACTTATGAGTGAGAACATGCGGTGTTTGGTTTTCTGTTCCTGTGTTAGTTTGCTAAGGATGACAATTTAACCTTGTGTCTTAAGACAGAGGAGTTTTGACTATAAAATGAAAGACTGATACATGTGTATTAAAATTGACTTTTCTTTCATAACACAACTTGACTGAGGAGTAGGCTTGCTACATTATTTTGTTTGTTTTTATCTAGATGATATTAAAACTCAGAACAATAAATTTTGACATTCTTTTGTATTTACAGTTTATCAGTTGTTAATTTTCTTTGTTCAAGTGTAGTACAATAGATGCAGTGATTTAACATTTACAATTTTCACATATGGTATATTTCAGAAATTTGAAATTAAGCAACAATCTCAAAGAATGGAGAAAGTAAGGACTCCTCGGGAAATCTTAATAGGGGACTAGGTCCCTTTGGAATTGTCAGTGGGTTCACTGCCTTACATCCTGGTATCCGTGTCCAAGGTGAGGTTCTGAGGGGTAAGGGTAAATACAAATTGAAGAGCACTTTCTAAGCTGAAAGAAAGTCATGTTTGCTATGATTCATTCCCAGTTTGGTTTTGGACGGCCTTGGAGAATGCTGTGAGCACTGCCTCATTGCTGTGTTGATTTAGGCAGTTTCGCCACCAGCCTGGAAAAGGAGACACAGGCTCTGCCCTCTACTGAGCAAGCTCCCTGATAAGTTGCTAAGCTCTCAACTTTGCTCCCCAAACTTGAAGTGGTCCTTTGTTCACAAAGGGGGAATTACTTGAAAATGTCAGATGAGACATCTATAATTTGTTGCTTTAAATAAAATAGAAGCAAAATGCTAGAAAGGCTACCTTGAATTTTAATACCTGTGAAGGTCCATGTTTCAGCTTTCTTCCAACAGCTAAACCATATTCTACTTTGGGCCTTATAGCCAAGCAAGGCTAAAAGCTCCCTGTTTTAAGTGTTTGCTGTTTATTTTATTTTGGGACAAGAGGGAAAAGGGGCAAAGTGTGAAGGTGAGGAAAAGGTTACCACCTCACAAGTATTTTCATTTATCTTGAATGTTAATATCTAGTGCAGTGCCATTGACAACAGGAACTTTACATAAGAGGAAACATCAAACTCTCCCTTGGGTGGGCCCAACCAAAGTGATGTATCCTGGACCACATTTCTGCTTTTTATGTATTCCCAGACGTATGGTAGGGCACCTACATTGATAATTGGTCTTTGTTCCAAATTGGGTAAACATTGGGAAAAAAAAAAAAACTTACATTTGTTGCCTTTCGGCGTATGCCAAAGAAAAGTGAGAATGTTCAAGAAATTTTCATTGGCATAATCTTAGTTAAACTGACAACATGCATAACTCGCCTGCAGAACATGAAGCAAGTACAGTCATTCTTTCATTCACAGGAATTTTGTGGTTTTCTGACGTGTCTTCACTGTAGATATTACTACTACTCTGCAGTTGGAAACTTATCTTTTTCTAACTAATTAACTAAGGCCTGGAGAAACATGAATTTACGTGTTTCATTAATTTCATAAGGGTCCATTTTACATCCTTAATAGCCAGGCAGAGTAAGTGGATCAAATTATGGAGAATGGGTACATTTGGTAAAAATACTTAAAAGTACCATTGCGGAGAGAGTGACAGTTTCAAAAAGCTTGTTTTTAATGTTGACAAAAATCATGATCGGAATTTGCTTCCATTTACTATGATTCAGGGGTCAAAAACTGAAAAGCTGAAATACCTTCCGAGTCCCAGGACGAGCTGACTATGAGTAGAAAACGCGTGGCATCTAAAGGGGACAGGCAGGGTGTTAATTTGCTCCAGCTGATAGGTAGCAAGCAGGAGTTACATTGTGTCACCTACTTTTCTAATTGATCACGAAAGGCTGGAGATTTTATGAGTTTTGATGTTTGAATTTTGATGATTAAATGCTTTAAATAAAATACGTGCTCCAACAATATATGGTGGGCTGAGGTTTAGACTACTGGTTTGCATCTTCTAATGTAATCGAATTACTTTCGCCCCTTCCTAACTTATTTGAAGTTTGGTTTTAAGCAAATGCATTTGTGGTTTTGATGAACATCATCTGGCCAATAACTTTTTAAAAGCATCTGTGAAACAATTCTAATTGGTTTGAATTTGGAAAAACAAAACTCAAAAAAGATGGCTTAATTTAATAGGTTTCTTTAAAGGGCATCTGCCAAGTAGAAGACCGGCAAGAAAAAAATGGTTCCTAAGGAAGAAGTACAGGTAGTAGGTTGCATAGTTTGAGGACAGGGATTTTATCCACAAGGAGGTAATTATATGACCTGCTGCTACTTTTCTTAGGGCCTTCTGATTATGTAGTAACCTGTTTCCTTGCTACTTTGCTTTGGTTCAAGCAGTTTCTTCTGCAGGTTTTCTCATAAATGAAAACACTGCAAGAATACCAAAGACAGCAATGTTTGTGTTAATGATTTAAAACAGCTGCATGGGGCCAACATCGATTACTGAAAGTCAACTAATGAGAATTAGACACTTCTGAAGTATACCTGTTTGCTTATGGGTCTCACTTTGAGGTGGCTGGAAGGTTTCAAAAGAATAGTTTTTCTTGTTTTTTTTGTTTTTTTTCTGTTTCGTTTTTGCTTAAGTTCCTCTTTCTGAGGTCTGGAGACTGTCCGCGGTTCCCCGCTCACTGTTGTCTCTGGAGTCTGCCTGAAAGAAAGCATTTTTTAAAACTGTTGAAATATTTTCCAGTTTTCTACACTGTATTTGTAAATATTTATCTTTTGCTAAGTTTCCGTTTCTTTGTCTTCTGGACTTAAAATTTGTGGCAGTTCTTAGGGGTAGCATTGCATGTTGTAGAAATTGATAATTGCATTGAGTTACTCATTATGGTATCTAACTCTGGGGTGGAGTTTCTTTAATGTGTACAGGGACTAGAAGGTCAATAAAAATGAAAATGGTTGTCAGGATAGTGGAGCTACTACAATTTGTTAAACTTATACATCTTTTCAATAAAAATATTAACATACTTTTGAAGGAGACAACTTAAAAACAAGTTACAAATGAGAGATTATGTTGCAATACACATACCAAAAGGATTAATATAAGAACATATCAAGAGCTCCTTCAAATCTGTAGGAGGCCCTATTCTCATTTAAAAGGGTTTAGAATGTATTTCTTCACACCGTTGACTTTGAGGTTGGCCATGTACCTCCCTTGAGCCAATAGACTGTTAGCAGATATGGGCCAGGCACGGTGGCTAAGGCCTGTGATCCCAGCACTTTGGGAGGCCGAGGTGGGCGAATCATGAGGTCAGGAGATCGAGACCATCCTGGCTAACACGGTGAAAACCTGTCTCTACTAAAAATACAAAAAATTAGCCGGGCATTGTGGCGGGTGCCTGTAGTTCCAGCTACTCAGGAGGCTGAGGCAGGAGAATGGCATGAACCCGGGAAGTGGAGCTTGCAGTGAGCCGAGATCACGCCACTGCACTCCAGCCTGGGCGACACAGCGAGACTCCGTCTCAAAAAAAAAAAAAAGAATGTTAGCAGATATGACATGCCAGATCCCAGCAGAGGCTTTGAAAGCATTGCAAGTTTCTGATAATCCTCTTTCTCTTGGACCCTCTGCCAGTAGAATGTCCTGTCCTGAGCAAGAGCTGTTCCTTTAGCTGGACCCTGGAATTGGGAAGACATGTGACAAAGACTGACATGCCCCACAGCTTGATGAAGGGCTGCAGTTGGCCTGCAGACTTAAGAGCAAAAAAGAGAAATGTTTCTTGTTATCAGCCACAGATATTTTAGGGTTGCTTGTTGCTGCAGCAAAAGCTGGCCGATACAGAAATTAATACCTAGAAGAGGGAAATTGCTCCAACCAAAGGATAAGATGTACAGATATTGCTTTGCAGCTGGGTGGCAGACAGCAGAGAAATTATTACAGGAGTTAGAGAAATGGCAACCTATGGAATGCTGTAGTGAAACATTTGGTAAAACTGTCACATATGATAACTTGGAAGGCAGAAAATAAACCTACTGAATTTATAGCTTTGGGAGAAGAGGTTTTGAGACAGAATTGGTTAGTGTGAGTTAGCTTTTACTAGCTACATTTCATGAGGTACTACAAGAAAGAAATGATGTCAGCAAAGGGCAGGCTCATTTGCAAGTGGAATTGAAAGGGAACATAGAAAGTCTAGAAATTCTAGGGCTAAGAGTGTTGAAAGATGCAATAATCTCTCACTTCCAACCTCTGTGGTTAAAAAATATTCTCAAAATAAGACATAGCTTTAAGGCACAAAACAAAACAAAGGCGTGGCTATGAACACTCAGCCTGGAGACCAAGACCAAATCCAGGGCACAACTGTCACTGCCTTTGTTAATACTTCTGATAAGAATACGGCACTCCCAGGGAATCCTGTCCATGAGACAAAATGTCTCATGGTAAGGTCTCCTAAAGCCTGATGATGTCAGAGTACTTGAAACTACATTTAGAGGGAGAGCAAGACATGTCTCAAAATGAATTGTGCATTTGGCTACTGACATTTCAAAAAGGGCTTTTGAGAGAGTTACATTGCTGAAAGTGCTGCCAGCATAGGTTAAATAAGACTGATTTTTAAGGACATAAAATGATCTTGAGCGATAGTATTCTACAGGCAGAAAGCAGGCCAATGAGATTGATGAGAAAAATACGAACACCCAAAAGAAAAATGGCAAAAACTAGGAATAGACATTTCACAGAAGAGGGGACACTTAGAGCTGATAGATATAACTTTCTCATGACAGTGAATATTCTGACCCAGAAATTCCGCTTTTCATATATACCTAATGGAAGTCTGGCACATATAAGAATGTTCATGTGTCAGAATGTTCAGAACTGTTTACAGTGACAAAATTCTGGAAAAGACTCAAATGCCCATCAAAAGAGAGTGATTATATAAACAATAGAATGTTTATTCAATGGAATATAATATGGCATTTAAAACAAATGAACTGCAGCAATAATGATACATGATAATGATAATGTCCTAGATATTAACAAAATACTATTCAACAAATATGTCCCTATAAACAGTGTGATAAATAAACAGTATGATACCCTTTTTGTAAAGTAAAAATAACTAAGGTAAAAAATATATATATACATTTTAGAAACACACATCATACATTGGTCAAATTTATGGAAAAGAGAAAGTAAAAGAGTTTGGGGTCTTGGTTTCCTTAGGTTGGGGGAGTCAGGGAAAGCAGTATAGAGGGAAAATATGGTGGATGTATCTTATTGTCAAGATCCTTGCTTTTATTTTGAGTGGTGGTTTACATGGGTTTATGGATTTATTAAAAATAACTAAAACTTCAAAAGCCGATTTTTTTTTTAGAGTTATAGCATATTAACGTTGAAAGGTTCCTAAGAAGTTGATTAGTTCTTCTCTCTTGTTTTCCAAATGAGAACACTGAAGCCCAGTTTGGGAGAGTGGCTGGCCCGATTACACAATCAATGAGAGTGGCAGAGCCCATCCTGGAGACTGGCGAGATAAAACTTGTTTCTCTTGTCATCCTCTTATCTCTGTACTGGCACACCCGAGCCAAGGCTGCATCCTTCTTTCCCCTGGTCCCTCACATCTAACTCACCAGTCAGTTCTGCTCTACCTTTATGACATACCTGGATCCATCCACTTTGCACTGTCCCCAGGTCAGCCGCAGCCGTTGCCCTCCCTTGCCTGGCTTCCTGCTATTGCCTCCTGACTGGTTCTTATTGTCCAGAAAATCTGTTCTCCACACAGCTGAGAGAGAAGTCTTACTAAAAAAAGAAGTCAGTTCCTATCCCTGACTGCATTTCATAATTGGCTTTCTAATACACAAAGACTGACTTTCGTTTTTCTTTTTTTTTTTTTGAGACGGAGTCTTGCTCTGTCGTCACCAAGATTGGAGTGCAGTGGTGCCATCTCTGCTCACTGAAACTTCTGCCTCCCGGGTTCAAGTGATTCTCCTGCCTCAGTCTCCAGAATAACTGGGACTACAGGCGTACGCCACCATGTCTAGCTAATTTTTGTATTTTTAGTAGAGACAGGGTTTTGCCATGTTGGCCAGGCTGGTCTTGAACTCCTGACCTCAAGCCATCCACCTGCCTCGGCCTCCCAAAATGTTGGAATTACAGGTGTGAGCCACCATGCCTGGCAAAGACTGACTTTCTAATACACCATGGCCTACCAGGCTTTACATGAGTTGGTCCCTGGCCTTCCTCTCAGACTTCAAGCTCAATGGGGCTGGCTTGATAAGACAGCCTTTACTAAGTGCGTCCCTTCCCTGTTTTGCTCCCCCACTCTCTTACTAATTTTCCCTGCACCTCCCCAGTCAACTACATTTACCTAAATCTTTGTCTTATTCAGAGGGTAGCATAAGCAAAGATGAATTAGGCCTCGTGTTTGCAATTCTCTCTGTCTGGAATATTCAGCCTCTTCATTTTTCACATCCTCTTGTCATTCAGGTCTCAGCTCAAATGCAAACTCTGTAATCCCTTCTCTAGTTATATCCTTTTGTTATGTTTCCTTCATCAACTTATCCTATTTGAAATTATCTTGTTCACATATTAGCTTGCATGAAAATGATGCCTTTCTCTCAAGGTGTCAGCTCTACAAAAGCAAGTGTCTTGTGTGTCTCAGTTACCAGCCCCTAGAACAGTGCCCAGTACAGAGTAGGCATCCTTTAAATATTTGTTTACTTAATGAATGAGTGTTTCTTGCTGGGAGGGATGTCAAATACTGCATCAGGAGTAAGATTTACAGTAGCTGCTTGAGTATATGCATTTCTAATTGGCACAGCAATTGCCGGCATGTAAATGGATACTGCTTTTGTGTTTTTGAGTGGTTGATTCTCTTTAATGGATTCAATCTGCTTCCAAGTACTTTAAAGTGCTCACAGTTGCTCGGCTAATTACAAATCCTGATAAAAACCTCCATTAAAGCATATCTTCTAAGTACCTTCAACCCGATAATACTGTAAGAATTATACATGGTTGAAAGTAAGAGAACCACATTTATTTAATAATAGTCTTAAATTCATCTTGCCTTTCTGTTTATGTACCTGAATTAGTAAAGCCAGAATGCATTCACCTGCTTACTTGTTTACACAGGGGAGACGTTGGCAGAGGCTTGCCCTGGGAAATACTTTTGTGGATGCTAAAAAGAAATGCTCCTTTGCAGGCCTTTGGAGGAGACTTATTACATGGCTTTGATCCATCCCGTGTTCACCTGGCATGGACCTGCTTCAGTGTGGAACAAGCAGTCTTTCGGGCTTGGGGGGCTGTGGTTGGGGAGATAAGACTATATATTAACAGAATCATGTGGAGTCTGATGGGTTCTCCAATAGGAGACTTCAGACCTATTGGGGAAAGAGAAGACACAGTGAACCATCACTAGCTACCTATTAAACACTCAGCCCAATACTTTGCCCAGGGCATTTGGGTGGTGGGGTGTGTGTGTGAGAGAGAGAGAGGTTAATCTGTATGAACCTTGATCTCCTTATTTATAAGGTAGGTTAATATTAACTATTCCATACCTGGTTGTAAGGCTCAAAGTTACAAATGGGTCTAAGGGGCTAAGGAAGCCACAAGTCATTGTGAACATACAAAGGACTGTTACTACAACTGGTAGCCACTGATTTCTGCTTAGAGACTGTCTTCTCTGACATGGTATATGACTTTGTGGTGAGATTGTAACTGTTAGACCCCATGAAATGCCCTGGATATTATGGAAGAATGGAAAACAGTCCTTGCAGAATGAAGATGACACACTGTAGAAAAGGCAAGATTTTCAGATGCCTGGAAGCCTGTGCAGATGTGGAGAATGGCCCAAAGGCTGAGACAGTGTTTAAGGGAGCTGAGCCAGGAAGTGAATGAGGGCTCAGGAGGGAATGTGTGCATGCATGTGTTGCTGCATGCATGTAATAGCCTGTATAGATGTGGGTGTAAAGGCTTAGGGTTTTTGTGTTTTGTTTTTTGGCTCAGTTTGTTAAAACACGGAGTAGGCCAGGTGAAAGTCTCAGGTGCTGTGTAGATGTGGGCCAGCTCATTCGTTCATTTACATGTTCATTCAGCGTTCGCCAATGCTTATTACATACATGCATTGTGTTAGGCAAAGAGCTCAGAGTCTGGCCAAGATGGCAGGCATGGGAATGAATGAATTACATTATAAGGCAATATGCATAACCACAGAGAGAAGAGCAAAGTGTCTGGCACTCAGAGAAGAGGGAGAGTTGGGAAGAGGTGGAGAAGTCCTCTGTGACAGAGGAGGCAATTTTGAACAAGGGGTTGTCAGAAGAGTGGAAGCTCATTAGCTGATAAAACAAAGAGAAGATTATTCCCCAGAGAGAGAGGAAGAGCACAGGCAAAGAGCAAGGCGTGTCAGGTGGAATGGTGTGAAATTCGGCCTAGGGGACATCCTCTGCATACGATGTTATAGGTGGTGTAGGTTGTGGCCAGATTAGAAGGAACCTTGCAGGTTAAGCTAAAATGTTTGGACAGCATTCAGGAACAAGTCTGCTGAGAGGCAGTGTGGAGGATGGGTTCAGAACTCTGGTGGCAGACAGCTTGTGTTTAAATACCACCTCCCTGATGACTAGTTAAGTAATCTCAGACAACTCTGGGCCTCAGTTTTCTCATCTGCAAAGTGGGGGATAATGATAACATCTACTTCCAGGGCTTTAGAAGATTTGACACATTAACACATGTGAAGTGCTTAGAGAACTACCTAGCACACAGGAAGCATTTAGTAAATAATAGCTATTAACTATCTTAATGCTACAGAGGGATAGGGGAACATCAAGATTAAGGAGTGGACAGAGGACGAGAAGCCCCTAACCAGTCTCAGAGTAACAGCCATACAGGTTGAAGGAAAACCAGGAGGGCCATGAAAGCCATGGCAAGGGATGTTTCAGGAAGAAATGGTCAACAGATCAAGGGTGCTGAGAGGTCAGGCGAGATGACAGCCAGGGGGGCCTTGGATTTGCAACAGGCAGTTGACTGGTGACACCATTGCAGTTTTGGTGATGTAGCAGGGGGCAGAGGCCAGTTTGCAGCATGTTGAGAAAGTGAGAGGTGAGAAACTGGAGAGAGAGGCATGAATTATTTCAGTCTCTTGGCTGGGAAGGAAGGGGAGTGAGAGGCAGTCATGGTAGAAGGATGGTGGTGTTGATAACCTTCTGCTCAGCCAAACACCCCTTCCATCCAGTCATTGTCTTCTGTGAGGCTTACAACCTCTGGACACCTAAGCTAGAAAAAGACTAAAATCCACCTCTTATGGATGAGGACACTCATATAGACAGAGGCCAAGGGTGGGAGAGCCAGGACAAAAGCCAGCTTCCCTATTTCCCTTTTCTTTCCCCAGTGCTGTTTATGGCCATGTACAAGAGGGCCTAGGAGACGGGGTGTGGGGTGTTCAGAGCCATCTTCCTGCTTTGTCACAGCTGGATATCAGAGGTCCCATCCCTTGAAGGTGGCTAGAAGAGGTTGCAGAGGACACTGGTGACAGATTCCTTTAATTGAGGCCCTTACTTATTATGCAAGACACTGTGCTGGGCACCCAACACACCCCATTACTGAATCACACCATATCTGGGTGGTACGAGGAGTCTTTAGTTGAGATTAGCTCTGGTTGGAAACAGTGGCCGAGAAGGAATCCAGATCAGCAGAATGAATGCCTTCATGTTTTCCATATCTGCCCCTTCTCCACAATCCCTTCTGCACTACCTTAGATCTGACATGCTGACAGCAGCTCTGGCCTTTGATTCTGCTGGGGATCAGGGGAGAGTAGCTGGGGGTGCTGTATGACTTGAGGGTTGATGTGCCACTTGGAGCTATTTTAGGGGGAAGTGAAATGCATCTCTCTGCCTCATTTAGGACATATCTTTATGTCAAGGACTTTGACAGGCCAATAAAACCATAACAGTAGGATTCTGGAAAGTCACCTTGCAGGCCAGGGCAGAGGCGACTCCAGAGAGTAATGCAATAGACACCTGCCTGGTTTCATGGCATTTGACTTGTGCTGTCTTGAAATTCTTAGTTTTTGAAGAAGAGAGTCATCATTTTCATTTTGCACTGAACCATGTAAATTATGTCACCTGTCTTGGTCAGGGTCACAGGGTGGGTAGAACACAGACTGCAGGGTCTAGTTACATCTGGCAGGCAGCAGTCCTGACTTCAGGTGCTCCCTTGTAAACTTGGCTCCTGAAACTCATATTCTTCCAAGGAAGCAATGCTAGCCAGCCACAGCTGAGAAATAGGACCTGACTGACTTAGAATCAGCTCTTGAGAGCAGCTATAAAGATGTCTCAGGCAAAGCAAGCAGGCAGGGAGGAAACACAGAACACAGAGAAATCACAACCTCTGAGCCAGGCTCTGTGCTAGAAAGCCTTTGCATGTAGTTCCATATTTAGTCCTTACGACATTCCTGAGACAGAGGCATTGTTAACCCAGTTTAACAGACGATGACTCAGAGGTTTAGGGTGACAAGCAGAATTGACCAGGTACTAATGGGTGGCAACCTGGATTAAAATATGGATGTCTGGATAGCACGCCATCAGAGGATGGAGAAGAAGGCCAGTAGGCCAGGTGCTGGATGGTGTGTCTGAGGCTCAGCTTCGGTTGCTGAGGTTGAGCAGTTTGAGGTTACTGCAGGATCTGTGGTCAGTTTAGTTTCACTCCAGAGCCCAGGAGGCCAGACCAGGTGAAGGGGGGGCTTCTTACAAAGTGGGCCAGGCCTGAGAGACATGGACAGATGGAATCCCAGGACTGTGGGCCCACAATGCATTGGGAAATGGGCTGTGAGCCATGGAGTGTCCCAGGCTGTTCCCCCTGCCACCCCAGAAAGGGAAGGACTCCTTGGGGGACTTTCCCAGCAGCCTGTGGGTGTGTCACCTCAATGATGGGTGGCCTTGTTGGTTTTAGTGGGCATATTTTGAAGTCAATGCTGCCACTTCCTGACCTTGCATCTTTGCTCTGTGGGGTGAAAATGCTGGGGCTTTCGCCCACCACTCCCTGCAGAGGCACTGTGTCCTGGCCTCCAGGTGAGCTGTGAGAATCCTGCAGAACTTCAGCATCCTCACCTTCTCTCTGTCCATAGCGAGCCCTCCAGATATCAGCACATGGCCAGCAAATCACAAGACAAAGAGCCTGGCCTGGGAATTAAGAGACAGGGCTGTCTCCAGGGTCCTGTTACCAAGTCCCCACGTGACAATTCACTTTTTCTTTCTCAGCCTCAGGCTACTCGTCTGTAATATGACCCGGTCTACCCCAGGTCTTCCTAAGGGCTCTCCCTGCTCTAAGGGAGTGGGGGCCAGGAGGGAGAAGATGAAAGGACACTTTCATCCAGTGTACCCCTGGGCACCAAGCTGTGTATGGCTTATGCCTGACCCCAGGGACCCCTTGGATACTCACAGAGACATTGCAAGGTGAATATTTTTGATACAGCATCAAACAGCTCAAGAACCACAATGCAGAGTTCACAACACATTCCCAGTTCAAGGTGCTTGCTAAGTTTCAGATGGAAGGATCGCAAGTGTGGTTCTTAGAGTGGGTGAGGGACCTAAATACCTCAAAGGCCAGGATCAGTCCCATTAGGTTTCACTGCCTTTGAGCCTCAACAGAAGGGGAAGGGGCATTTCTGGTAACCTCCCCAGCAGGCCCCCTCCGCGTGAGTGTTTGCTGTTAACAAGCCAGATCCGACTGCCGATCCCAGCAGGGATGGGCAAGTGTAGTGCTTTGAGCATGGCTGGTGGGCAGGAGTGCCCTTGCTTGGAGATCCTGAGAGTCAGTAAATGCCAAGCTAGAGAGAGTCCCAGTGGCTATCCAGGTTAGGGGCTTTTGACAGGGTAGAGAAATGGTGGGATTGGATTTTATGAGAAGCCTTTTCATTTGGAAAAGGCTGCCCTGCATTTAGAATATGTGGATCCAGAGTGGGATTCAAGCACGTGTCTTTTTGACCAAAGCTTCCTGAATGATCCATATAAGAATCCCATTTCAAGGGCAAGAGTCGCTGATTTAGGCCAACCTTCCCACTTTTTGGGTAAGGAAATTGAGGCTCAGAGAGAGGAACTTGCCCAAATCCTACAGACAGCAGGTGGCAGAGCCAGCTCATATCCTGATTTTCACATGCTCCCATACACAACCTCTACCCTCCTCGTCTCTCACCGGAGCTCTTTCCCAGCCTCCCCAACCTGGCTGCCTCCTTTCAATCTGTCCTAGCCTTTGGCACCAGCCCTCAGCCCTCACCACATATCGGACCATCCTCTGTCCTGAGCATAAGATTAGCTCAGGCCCTCTATTGCCAACAGGGTCATGGCAAAGCTCAGTAAACAGGATCTTGCGCAACTGAACCCAGCCCTCCTCGCCCTTCATTTCTAGCCACCCCTTGCCATGCAGCCTCACACACCCCCGAGCTCTGAAGACAGCAGCCTACACACTTTCATACAGTGATGTCACTGTTCCCATTTTCCTGGAGAAATATGTCAGGTACTATTCTAAGTACTTTATATTTAATTTTCACAACAAGCCTATAAGCAGATGCTATTATTATCCCTGTTTATAGATGAGGCTCAGTGGTTAAGTAACTCAAAGAAGTTACGCAAATAGCGTTCAGGGAAGCTGGGACTGGGCACCAGGGCATTCTGGCTTCAGACCGCACCCTTATAACCACTGCTCACCATGCTAGCCCCCGTTCCTTCTCCCCTCCTGATAAATCCTGCCTTCATCCTTGCAGGCCCAGCTGAAAGGTGTTTGCTGAATGAATGAATGAATGAATGAATGAATGAATGAATGAAGACATTGTTGAACTGCAACCTGTCACTAGAATCTCACGTGTCAAATGGTGCCCATTTAGCACACATGGAAATTGCAGTCTTCTACTGCACAGTGCAGTATAACCAAGCACAGGATTTTGGCCAGAGCTCGTTATCCTGATTCCGATCCAGGCAATCTGTGTGAACTCCTGTCTGTCTGCTAACCTCCAGGGTCTTCATTTCTCTTCTGTGACATGAGCTCAGCCATAGTGATGTTAAAATCTCTCCCTCTCTCTTTTCCAGCTAATAGTTACTGCACATCAGTACAGTGTTAAATGCTGCAGCGTGAAATGCCGACCATAGCAGAGAGACTCCTGCTGTCTGGGAGCTTCTAGACAGGAAGGAATGTGAACCACCAGGAAATTACACTAGTGTGAGATACCCACTGTGAGGAGTGGCCTGGGTTCACCTGGGGAGCTCTGAGTTGGACAGCCTGCAAGAAGTTAGGCACATAAAGCAGGAAAGAGTGTTCCAGAAAGAAGGGGCAGTAAATCCCAGTGTATGTGCAGACAACAAGCGGGATTGTGTGGCTGCAAGTCTGCCGACTGTGCTGTGCAGGACCCTGTGAGACCAACCAAGACAGTTGCATGTCACCCTGAGCATGGTGGGCCATGTTGTGTCAGAGTCAGCAGCACATTGAAAAGCTAGGTGCCTGTGACATCCTTTGGGGCACCCCTCAGTTTTCCTGTTGCCATGAGGGGTTCTCCATGCCTCCTTCACATTATTTCTGATATGTAAATAGGAGAGGCCTCCTTAAAAAAAGGGGGCTAAATGTCAGGGGAAAACATAGGGGGAAAGGGAATGTGGGCAGAGTGTAAGGAGGTGCTGGAAAACATGAGAAAGGGCTTTGAATCCCGAGGTGTTTTTTGGTGCTCAGGTCCTTGCTGTGGATTTGAACTTGTGCTTGCAGTAGGTAGGGGGTCTGGTGCAGACTTGAGGACCCAAGAGGACACCCTGCTCATGTGGGCAATGAAACAAGGCTTGGTGTGGCTGTCAAGCAGCACCAGATGAGAAGGGAAAGAGACCAGGAAATGGGCCCCAGTAGGGGAGAGGGTGGCACTGCCTGGGTTCATGTGCTGACGCTGAGAGTGGTCCAGGATCGAGGGGAAAAGAAGGACACAGTTTCATTGAGCATCTACCATGTGTCTGGCCCCATGGTGAGCATTTCTGCACACTCTGCAGCTCGCAGGACGTTGTCCGTCTCCTCGAAGCACTAACCTTGACTTACCACAATTCCCAATACCAGGGCCCATGTTTGTCTTGTCCCGCTGCTGCGGTATCCCCAGTGTCTGGTACATATTCGGTGCTCCACAATGATTTTGAATAATTCAACTTTTTCTTTTCCTCTCCCCTCCCTCCTCTTAAATCTCACTTGATCCTTTGGATAACCTCAAATAAATGTGTTTAAGATTTGGGGAGTTTATTTATTGATTTGTTGATTTTTATTTTATTTTACTTTATTTTTTTGAGACTGGAGTCTTGTTCTGTCGCCCAGGCTGGAGTGCAGTGGTGCGATTTTGGCTCACTGCAACCTCTGCCTCCCGGGTACAAGCGATTCTCCTGCCTCAGCCTGGGGAGTTTATCTGAAAAACAATGAGGAGAGTTGTGCCAAGTCCAGTTAGCTGTGGAGCTTACAGTGAGAGAGTAAAGACTCAGAAAGTGTAAATTGCTTGCCTAGGTTCAAGTGGTGGAGCTGAGATCTGACCCAGTTGTGTCTGACTATCCTGCATTTCCTCTATAGCTTGCTTCCTCCCTAAGTGAGGGAACTCAGAAGACTTGACCCCAGAGCTGGACAAAGCAAGACCAGTATTTCTGTGGTTGTATGATGCTGGGCAAACGACTTCTCCCTTGTCAGTTTCTATGCCCTGATCTGCAAGGATCAGGCTGAACTCTAACTGCAAGGCAAGCAGGCATGGCCAAGCCCCAGGCCACTCGGGCCATCCAGGAGGAGGAAAGAGGGCTGGAACACTCCTGGACACCCTCGGATCCCACTGGGTGCCACTGGAGGAGATGTGTTAAGAGGCAGCTGCATGGGCTGAACTCTATCTGGTCTCTACCTGTCCTCTGTAATTGGTATTTCATAAAAGATGACTAAGAAAACCTGTCTCCAGGCAGTTCTGATTTTCAAATTTCTAACGAAGAAATGTGTTCATATGAATAACTGGTTCAGTGTTTATTCTGAGAGCATCTCTTATACATCAGTCCATCCTATGCCATCTGTCCCAGCTTGTTCAGTTACACAACTATTTAATTGAGGTGTTACTTGGTCCTAGCCTTTGTGCTAGAGCCTAGAGTAGTCTGTGTCCTTGGCAGTCACACTGGGGTGGAAGAGATACCCATGAGAAACATTAAGTTCCTGTGTGATAAGAGCCTCCAGCCAGTTCCTTCCATGTGCTGAGGGGGGCTGGAAAGGAAAAGCATGACTAAATCTTGCTGTTCTCTTTTTGCCTATGCTGGTCTGACCGTGGCCACAGTGAGGTGGGGGGAGGGGAAGCGAGTGGTGGAGGGGGCAGCCCTGTTTCCTTTCTTGATTGGGCTGGGCAGCAACCCCAGGAGGAGGGAAAGAGCAAAGAATTTCCAAGGTGGCCACATTTTCCCCTGTCTGTTTTCTACATCTGAAGGACCTACAGTTACACTTGGCTGATTGACCACCCACTTGCATCACCCACTTGCATCTTTTCTCTCTCCTGACACGCTATGGTAAAGGAATAAAAAAGTATTCATCTCTCATAGAAATACCATTCGACCCAGCAATCCCACTACTGGGTATATACCCAAAGGAATACAAAACATTCTATTATAAAGATACAGGCACACGAACCTTCATTGCAGCACTCTTCACAATAGCAAAGACATGGAATTAACCCAAATGCCCATCAATGATAGACTGGATAAAGAAAATCGTACACCCTGCACATGTACCCTGGAACTTAAAATAAAAGTTGGAAGAAAAAGATGGATGCATAGCGCATAGTAGGATGAATAGCACATAGTATTTATCCATCTCTAAGGACAAAGAGAATAGGACAGAAACAACAGCAGTTTGTGGTTTCAACCACTTTTCAGGTGGCAGGAAGCAGTTGAAAGGATAGATGGTACTTGGTTGGGCTGAGCAGAGGAAGTTAGTTGTGGACTGTGCAAAAAGTGTGTTCTCAGAGGTCAAAAGACCAGGGCTCAAGTTCCATTGTCCCTGAGGTCAACATGACCTTGGACAAGTTACTTTCCTTTCATTTCATCATAATATGAAGTGATTATTCGAGATATGTGATTCTTATCTTCTGGTGTCTGAGAAAATTGCCTGAAATTTTTTTCTTTCCAACATTTAACGGCACATGTGTTTTGATTCTGATTCTGAAATGGGACTAAGATATTCAGATTTTTGCAAAAGCTCTCCCAAAAAACTTTAAGAGCCGCTGTTGTAGATAGTCTGGAAGAGCCCTTTCAACTTGGACATTCCCATGTTTGGAGGGTGGACTAAAGGAAAGTGTTGCAGGAATTATATGGCGATCCAGGCATGAGAGTTCTCACAAGAGGCTGAGATCCCATCTGCTAGATATGGCAGAAGTGCCTTTGTGGAGACAATGACATTTGCAATGTGTAGGATGTTCACAGAGTGAGATAGAGAGGTGGGCTCCGCAGGTGGAGGTTACAGCAGGAGCAAAATCCCAGAGATAGTACAGCAAGTAGCACTTACTTGCAATCAGGAATTGCAATTACCCGAATGTGCTGGCATCCACTGAGGCCTGACATGAAGAACCACAAATGTCCAGGTGAGTAGCTTGGTGCTCCATCCAATTGATGGTGTGGAGCCACTGCAGGTTTTTGAGCTAAAGACTGCACAATCAAAGTAGATCAATCTAGCCATCACTCTATATAATGCACACAGGCTTCATGATTTCAGTGCCTAAATTTGGCTCAGCTACTTTTTCTTGAGCACCTACTATGTGCTGTTTATTCCAAGTGCTGCATACATCTTCATGACCCAGTCTTCTCTGTAGCTGTACAGCCACATCTCTCTGCAACCACTCTCTCACTCCTGTCACTCTCCTTAGACCCTACACTTGTGCTTTTCCTGATGATTTGAAATGAAGTGTGCTCCCTTATGCCTTGTTGTCCTCACACAAGACCCTGCCTCTACTTAGCTTTCCCCTCTCCACATCAGCACACAGGAGATGTTGCTTAAAGAACATTCTCCTGGCTGGGGTGGTGGCTCACACCGGTAATCCGGGCACTTTGGGAGGCCGAGGCAGAAGGATTGCTTGAACCTAGGAGTTCAAGACCAGCCTGGGGAACACAGTGAGACTCCATCTCTACGCAAATAAAAAATAAAAAAATTATCTGGGCTAGGTAATGCACACCTATAGTTCCACCCACTTGTGAGGCTGAGGCGGGAGGATCGCTTGAGCGCAGGAGTTTGAGGCTGCAGTGAGTCTGCGCCACTGCACTCCAGCCTGGGCGACAGAATGAGACTCTAGAAAAAAAAACAAAAAGGGAAAATTCCGTGGCTGAGGCGGGAGGATTGCTTGAGCCCAGGAGTTTGAGGCTGCAGTGAGTTTGTGCCACTGCACTCCAGCCTGGGCGACAGAGTGAGAAGCTAGAAAAAAAAAGAAAAAAAGGGAAAATTCCCCTGGCAGGACTCTCAGATGCTGGTGAGTAGCTCTCAGTCCTCTCTGTAACCCCAATATAACACATCTATCTCCGTGCTTACACTGGGTGGCTTTCACTTGTTTATCTCTGAGTTGAAGAGAAGTGGCTCAAGGTCAGGCAGTGCTCCTCATTGGTAACTGCCTTCCCTGGGGCTAACCAAGGACCTAGAACAGAATAAGCTATTGAAAAGTGTTGAGGATTGAAAAAAATAGAAAAAATAGAAATGGCAAATATCTAGGCCAGTCACTGGACATAGAGAATGTTATTTAATTCTTATCGTACATCCTTGAGACATGTATTGCTATTTGCATTTTGTGTGAATATGCATTTGGGTAAGTTTATGTAATCCCGCCTCTGCAGAACTGGGATTCAAATGCAGGTGTATCTCTGTTCAGGTCCAGACTCTTCTGCTCTGAAGCAGTACTACTTGGATGGAATGACGTAGGGTTGGACAAGCCACACACAGGCCACTTCCTCTCACTTACTTTTCTTTGCTTCCCACTCAACCAGGACAGTTCCCACGCACTTTTTCAAGACTCTTATCTGCTCCCACACTTGGGGAAGTTCCCAATGCAACCTATCAGTCCATCACCACCATGAATACCACCCAGGAGAGGTGGGGAAAGGAGTTTACCACATGGTCACTGGGTGTGAGCAACCGTTCCCTGTCCCTGTGGCTTCTCACTTGTGGCTCCCACCATGGCCTGGAGTTTTGGGTGGAGTTTTTCAAATAAAAGCCCTCAGCATTGCAGGACGGCACAGTGGTGAGATCTTAGCTTCACCAGGCTCATCTAAGCTGCTCCAGGAAGGCCCAAGCCAGACCAGAAGACATGCAGATCATCACCACGGCCCTGGTGTGTTTGCTGCTAGCTGGGATGTGGCCAGAATATGTGGACAGCAAGAGCAGTGAGTGTGGCAGGCATCACTTTGCTTCTCTATGGGGAGGGCAGAAACATGGTCAGCCACTCTGGGGTTGGAGCAGGCCTCTCCTTGAACTCACCAACTCTGTCTCCCCTCTTCCTACCTAAAGAGGAGGAATGGTAAACTTGGACAGGCTGGGGGTGAGGGCCAGTAGGAGAACCATGAGTTGGGGCAAACACAGAGAACTGAACTGACAGCTTCAGTACAAGGAGGCTCTGCTTCATCCAGACCCAAGGAAGGGAACCTGTGAGGTTACTCGGGTAAAGCTGGGAGGCCCAAGGCCCAGGGGAGGGCCTGGGTGTAGCTTCCACAGTGTGACAGACACCAAGCAGAGTCAGAAGGCAAGACCGGGCTCTAACAATTGGTCACTCTTGGGCAAGTCACTTTAGCTCTCAAACTCTGCTTTCTCTATCAGTGAAATGGAGTTGATCATGTCTGCTCTCCAAGGCTGTTTGGAGAATACCAACCTAGTAAGAGGCATGGAAGGGGGTGCAAACAGGAAAACTAGGAGGAAGAAGCTGGGATTGGAATGCAGGTCTCTTGCGGGGTGTGGTGTGGGAGGAGAATGCACAAATGGACAGAGTGGGGGTTGGGGGCTGAGAAAGAGCTAAGGACCAGGGCAGGAGGGGATTCAAGGGACTGAGTAGGGCAGCTAGCTAGTTCCTGGGAGCTCTTCCCTTGTCATATCATCAGTTTGGACTCCTCGAACAACTCCTAATCTTCCCCAGATCAGGTCTGTGAACTGTGAACCACCGTGTCCTGCATCAGACTAACCAGGTCCCCAGGGTGTGGGGTCCAGAGCCCTTGGACATGAATACTGGGGCAGAACCATGCACATGTGGTGAAATACCAAAACTGGATGAGCCTTTAGAAACCAGGCTCCAAAAAGTTTTATTTTACAGATGGGAAGTCTGGGGCCAGGGTGAAGGCATATCTTCCTCAAGGCCACTCAGCTGGTGTGCGGGGAGCTCAGATCTGAACCCCAATCTAAAGGCTCTTTACCTAGCCCCAGAACGAGGTGGCTGATGAGACAGAGCTATGCCGGCACCCTCTGGATGTGGTCCCCAAGCCAGGGCTTGTCCTGGGAGGCATTTTTTTGTTTTTTAAAAACTGTGCTACAGGTGAGAGGTTGAGAAATGGATGCAAACCATCATTTGTGTTCCTCTTCTAGTGCAAGTACCCTTCTACAGATGTTGCTTCTCATTTGTGGAGAGAGAGATTTCCCTGAAGGCAATCCGGTGTTACAGAAATACCAGCTCCATCTGCTCCAATGAGGGCTTAATGTAAGTGATCACCTGCTCAATCTCTCCCTAGAGAACAGAACCCCGCCAGCCTGGAATTAGAAGAGTAGACACTAGATGACAGTATTTTACCAGAATAAGGTTTCTAAACCTAGAGCTGCCAGCACCTGGGTGCAAGCCACGCTTGGGCGCTAGAGGGAGCACTGAGCTTCCTAGCAGGTGTGAGGAAGGACGCATCTGTGCTCTTGCAGTGACTTGTGTTTCCTGAAACTCTAAGGTGCCAAGTATTATATCCCAGCATTATGAGCTCAGAGGAAGGAATTGTTTAACAAAAGTATGAGGGGTTGTTGTGCACTGGAAAGAGCAAGGGAACCAGGATTAGTTCCTGCCTCTAGATTTGGAACCCATAGTCTTGGGTGACCGTGGACAGGTAACTCCTTTGTACCGAATTAACTGTGTATCCTTCTGTATTCCTTATCTGTGAAGGGGCATAAACATAGCTGCATCACAGCGTCTTTACAAACTTAACTGAGGTAGCTTTCACATACCAGTCAGTACTTTAAGGCTTTTTCATGTGTATTCTCTCTGTTGATCCTCTTGGGGCACATATTTTTGTTATCATGAAAAGTAAGGTTCAGGAAGGTAGAGATATGTGTCTAAGATCAATCAGATAGTAAGAGATAGAGTTGGTCTATAGATTGGACAGTAGTCCAGTTTAGGAAGTAGACAGATCAGAAGAGAAAAATACACACAAACACACACACACACACACACATGCAAACACACGAGTCCAACGCAACAAGTAAAGGCCCCAGATGGACACAGAAACATTAAAGTTGGGCAGAGAGCTATTCTAGGATGGGAATTTCTCATTCCACCTAATCGTCAGAATGTTTTCAGGATCTTCAGCCCCACCCTGATACACCAAATTGAAACCAGGAGAGGGCTCCAGGAAGTTCAATTCATAAGCTCCTGGTGCTTTGGCTGTTCCCCAGCGTGCAAACCACACATCCTGTGCAGCAACTTCATTTACAGAGGGGAGCCCAAGGCCCAGCAAGAGCAGTTTAGGGGACCTGGCAGCCGGAGGAGGTGGGGCTTGTGCAGTGCCCACAGTGGTGGCTTGGGTGGCTCAGCCTTCTCTCTTATTCTCTGTTCACAGATTCAAGCTGAAGAGAGGCAATGAGGCCTGCGCCTCGGACACAGTTGGATGGGTTCAGAGGCACAGAAAAATGCTGAGCCACTGCCCGTCAAAGAGAAAATGAGCTGATTTCTTTCCATTACGGGCTCTGGAAACCACGTGGCTTCACCTGTCCCCGAAACTGCCAGCCCTACACCATCCCTTCTGCCCCGCTTTTGCTGGGTCACAGAGGATCTGCTTGGTCTTGATAAGCTACGCTGTTGCACTTTATACATTTAAATTATACAATCATGAACCCCCAACCCTCTGTGTCTCTTGGATTTCAGAGTGAAAACTCGATTGGCATTGAGAGGTGGGAGCCAGGGGCTGAAGGATGGGGCAGGAGGAGGGAGACATGTTGCACCTGGTGCCAGGGGAACTGAGCTAATAAGTGACTCGCTACCTCTCAGTGACTGCCTTTGTCCTGGGGGGTAAGCTTTGACTCGGGGTGGTGGTGCAGATTCTCTGCCTCCAGATTTGGCTGCCAAGAGTGTTACAGTGGAACAGAAAGCTGGGGTTCACAGCTGGGTCCATATTTGGGTGCAAGACTCTTCTCGCTGCCCTGCCCAGAGGGCTTGGGGGGTGATGTTATCACCAAATCACAGCTGACCTAGCTGGAGGGGATCATGTGAGGTTGTCTGCCTGTAAAATGTTGCTAAACCCATTTTATAGGTGAGGTGACTGAGGGCTAAAGAGAGATGCAGCAATTCAGGGGCAGATATGGCGTTAGAGCCTACAGCTGCTGCCTCCCAGGACAACTCCTCCAGGTGTCCCACATTGCCAAGTGTACTGCCTGGTGCAGCGTGGTACCAGATCTGGGGGACAGGCCCTGCTGTTGTCAGCAGTGCCCATCTCTTCTTGAGGAAGATCTCGGCGGGTGTCCCGGCATGGGTAGGTTCCGGGTCTGATTGAGATGCCCACCCAGCTTATCTGGAGGAGTGAGGCTATCTTGGGAAGAGCAGGATAAACCCTCGGTGGACATACAGGAAGAGGAGGGCCAACGCTTTAAAAGGGACAATCACAAGCTTCAATTTGTACAACGTGTGATTCAAGGAAGAATAGCCAAGGAAGGAAGTATTTCTAGGTCTTGGGGTTGGCACGCCTTTAAAGATCACTTTTTGAGGGCAAAGGTCTCATGCTGTGTTTCCCTCGTTCCCCATTCAACACGTCACACATCTGGCCCAGTCTTCTTAATCTGCCTCCTCCCCTCCACCCCCATGACTGCCCTTCTTCAGCCGTTATGACTGCCCCCCATCACACATCTGGCCCAGTCTTCTTAATCTGCCTTCTCTTCTCCACCCCCATGACTGCCTTTCTTCAGCCCCTATTTTCTCTTGCTCGGACTATTGCAGTAGGCTGTTTTCAGCCCTCCCTTCTCAACTCCGTCTTATCCACAGCCAATAGCTACTCTTCCTGGCATCCATTCTTCCCTCTGGATGACTCAAAAACCTTCACACCTTCCTCCTGCCTTCAGAACTGAGTCTAAACTCCCCACCCTGATATTCTAATTCCTCTAGAACCTGCCCTCAACTTTCCTTTCTACATGTCTCCAACTTTTACATTCTGGAACCCCATATCTGACTGTTTGGGGATATTACCCCCAGGCCCTCTCCCCATATTGCCATCTTGGACCTCCTCTAAAAGAATCTTTGCTATGACCACACTTCCCCATCCTCTAAGGTCCGTTCAGCTCAAGTTCCCCATTCCCTACCAAGCCTGAGGCTCACTAGGACTTGGTCATCTGGTTTCCCTCTGAGTGTCAGGTGCACGTGAAGTCTGAATCACTTGCTGCTTGGAGTGGGGAGGCATAGATTGGGGTGGGAGACTAGAGGGGGAGGGGGGGTTACTTTTGGCAGGAGTGTGGTTTTAAAGAAAGAAATGAACTGAATATGAAACACGAGTTGCGAGCCAGGAGCGCCCATGCTGGGGACTGGAGCCATTGTTCCAGAACAGCCTGGGCTGGTGAGGCAGGCCCTCCTTGAAACTCAGATGAGCCAGGCTAGCCCCATGGCCAGGGCCTCTGTACATCCGCCTTCCACTGGCATGCTCCGCCATCCACCCACACCTCTGAGGGCCCCTACTGGTTGGAAGTTACTCCTGAAGAAAACACCACTGTGTAGGAGATTTTAAATAAAGTGTATTTTCTGCAAAATGTCAGCAGTCCTACTATTGCATTCATCTTTCCACAATAACATATTTAGCAACACCTCACATTCACAAAGAGCTCTCCTTCCTACATTGCAGCATCCCTTCATGTCCATGACTCCCACAGGCACGCTCTCAACCCCTGGAAACCGAAGAGAAACCCACTGCCAGCAGCTCACAGTGGAAGGGAAGGGAGCTTAGAGACAGCAACCTACTTGCTCAAGGCCTTGCTTTAAAAAAGATCGGCAATACTCAAATAAACTCCAAACCAGCAACAAGTCAAATAATAGCCAATATTACTTAACACATAGTATATTTTGAATCACAAAACAGAATGCATCCTATTTGAAAATTATGGTAGAAATATTCCAAAGTATAGAAGAGGAGGCCAGAGGAGAATGGAAAAGTCATTTCACATACTCCAGCTTGATTTCAGTGGGGGTAGCAGAGTTCAAGTCTTCAGGGTGTGAGCTTTCTGGCCCAGATGTTTCATATAATTCTGGACCCACTTCTCCTTTGGGTCAGCACAGATCTCCTTGCCCAGTTTGGTTCTGAAGCTGTGGAGGAAGGACAGCTGGCACAGTTAGATGGAATCCTTTGAGAGTTTACCCAGGAGATGACACACTGGGTTCTAAACCTGCCTGGTCCGCCTGCTACAGGTGAAGGGGCACCCCTCTAGGACAGGAAGTAGGAGGTGTGTGGACAGAAGGGGTCTCTGGAGGCAGCCACTGTTCTTGCTGCCCCTGGGAAACTGATCCTGGCATCTGCCAAAGGGTGTGGGCTGGTGCCCACCCAGGAAGCAGGGCATGGGAAATTATAGGCCCTCTTTGGGCCTGTTGTCAGCCAAAATAGGAGGATTTGCATTACATAGTCTGGTTAGATCTCATCCTAGGTAAGATCTCAAGTCAGTCTGACGTCTGTCTCCTGGGGCAGAAATTCGGATTGGGGAATGTGAGGGTGGGGAGGAGCCAGGTGAGCAGGGATTTTTCTACCCACATGACAGCCTTCTGGGGACACCAGCTGGTGGTGATCAAATAGCTCTTCAGCCTCTGCAAGGAGATCTTCTTACTGCTAAATGTGAAGCAGCAAGTGGATGGGACGTTGAGTGCATCTAGAAATAGTTACAAAGAAAAAGACTTTGAGGATGTGTTAGGCTTTTCTCAGCTTGAATACAGCAGGGAGCATCTGTATGGGATGCAAAGCAAAGAGGAAGTAGATCTTACCCACCCCCAAGCCCAGCACTCCCACCCTAGACCCTGAGGTGAGGTGGGACCTGTGACATGTGCCTCAGGATCTCAAAGGCTCAGCTGCATGGTGGAGACATGTCATAGCCATCTAGGGGAGGCCACAGGCAAAGCCAGTGGGAAAGGTCCTGGGTGTGGTCCCAGATCTGCAGAGTTTGGGACGATCAGATGAGGTCAAAGAAAAGGCCCTAAATTTGGAGTCAGAAGCTTAGGTTTCATTCTTGCTCTGCAATAACCTGGAGGTGGGTGGGTAGGGTCCCTTCTGCCTCCAACATGGGCTTCAGCTTTCTATCTTTAAAATTAGATGTTAAAGTGATCCTCTAAGGAGCCTTACTATTCTGGTGGGCTTAGAAGTGGGGCACTTGGCTGGGCGTGGTGGTTCACGCCTGTAATCCCAGCACTTTGGGAGGCCGAGACAGGAGGATCAGTTGAGGTCAAGAGTTTGAGACCAGCCTGGCCAACACAGTGAAACCCCTTCTCTACTAAAAATACAAAAATTAGCTGCACATGGTGGTGGCGGGTGCCTGTAATCCTAGCTACTCAGAAGGCTGAGGCAAGAGAATCGCTTGAACCTAGGAAGTGAATGTTGCAATGAGCCAAGATCGCACCCCTGCACTCCAGCCTAGGCAACAGAATGAGACTCAATCTAAAAAAAAAGAGGGGGGTGGAGCACTCAGGCTTAGGTCTTCCTTTAATAGAGAAACAGAGGGAAAGAGAGGGAGAGACGAAGGGCGGTGACTTACCTGGCTGAGCAAGTCCCTGGGGTTTGAAAGCTGCTGTTATGAGCAGCAGGCACAGAAGCACTGCAGAGACTTTCATGTTGAAGGTTAAGAGTTGGAGATTTCACAATGTTTCTTTGCCTCTCTGCTCCTCCGGCTGTTCTGCCTGCCTTTTATAGGGAGTGGAGAGGCTTGGAGCTCTCAGAGGACCTTGGCCTGAGCAGGGTGTTGACCAAGTCATGATGAAGGGGGATCCTGAATCTGCTGAGCTGGAGCTGGGCACCAAAGACTTTTCTAGGAAATGCAAGAGGGAAGCTGAGGGCTGAAGCAGCATGGCATGGCTTCCTTCTGGCTGTCCAGGCCACAAGGAGCCAGAGAGGAAAAAGGGACACAGATGTGCCCCAGCCACTCACCATGGGAAGCCATCCAAGGAGCTGTTTTCTGCTTACTTTCTCCAACAGGAAAAAGAAAAACAATGAAAATTAACTCCTGTAGAGAAAGAGTACTGTGCTGAGGACTCTGTTCACGTTATATATTTAGTTTGAGGAGGTACATACCATTATTATCATGCCCATTTCATAGAAGAGGAAACGGATGCAGAGAGATTAAATAACTTGACCAAAATCTTATGGGAAATGAGTGGGAAAGCTAGAAGAGAAAGCTAGTCTGCTTATATTTTATCACCAAGGCAGTTTCAACTTTCGTTTAGGGGCAGAAGTCTTTTTCCAAGTCAACTTTTACGTGGAAGTCTAATATCTGAAACAGATTAAGTCAGGTTCTGATGACAGAGGCTCCTTACATCATATATTGTGACCCTTTCTGCCCCTCAGGCCCAGAAGGACATGGTTCAAACACCTCTGATTGATGCAGGCCCTCTGTTTCCAGGAAGGACCATTGGGTTTCTAGAGCTGTTGATGGGAGGGTAGGGGTGGCCCTCAGAGCAAAGAAGTGAGGTGTTTGGCCTATTCCTGGGCTCCTCCTGCGACGAGCACATATCTGGGAGCTGGGAGGTGGGGAGGGAATGGCTTAGAATGGTTGAACATGTCCCTTCCCCACTCATCCCTAGCTCTAAGACTTGGCACAGCTTTTGTGCCTTCCTGGAATACTCATCCCTCTGCATTCCACTCTAGCAAAATAAGCCCAGTGAAAGTAAAGGGAAGAAATAAAGACCTAGGATTAGAGAAATAGGAAACAGTAAATATTAGAAAGGATAGATGAAGCCCAAAGCTGGTTCTGTAGCCTATAATTAAGCTAAAACTCTCCTGAACTGAACACGAAAAAAAAGAAAAAAGGGGCTGAGGCGGGGGGATCACTTGAGGTCAAGAGTTCTAGAGCAGCCTGGACAACATGGTAAAACCCTGTCTCTACTAAAAAAAAAATACAAAAATTACCCAGGCATGGTGGCACGTGCCTGTAATCCCAGCTACTTGGAAGGCTGAGGCAGGAGAATTGCTTGAACCTGGGAGGCCGAGGTTGCAGTGAGCCAAGATTGCACCACTGCACCCCAGTCTAGGTGACAGAGTAGGACTGTGTCCCAGAAAAAAAAAAAAAAAGAAAAAGAAAAAAGGAAAAAGGCATATATAACCAGTTGCAGAGCCTGCAGACACCAAAAAGAAAATAATAAGAACCTTATGCCAAAAATTTAGTTTAGAGGAAATGGATGAATTTCTTAAAAATCTAACTGACCAGGGTGCACAAAGAAATAAAAAATAGAAAGTCATTCTAAAGCTATTAAAGAAATGGAATCAGGAATTGAAAATCTACCCACAAAACATTCTCTGGGCTCAAAGGGCATGAACAGCTAATTCCTCCAAGCATTGAAGGAAGCGATCATTTCAATCTTGTGCAATTTCTTCCAGAGAATATCAAAAGATTGTACACCACCCAATTCATTCTGAGACCTACCTAACTTTGACACAAAAATGTGTCAAGACCCACATGAGAAAAGGATATTACAAGCTTGTCCCTTCAGACACACATTCCATTCTTTTCCATTCTATTCTCTGCCCTAGGAAGCCAATCTTGGTGGGTTACAGCAGTGAGGTTGCTGGCCTTCTAGCTTCTGATTGGGTTGAGGCACAAGGGAGCTTCTGAGGACATTAGAGCAGGGAGAAGAGTTAAGTTGAGGTTCTTCTCCTCTGTTGTCTCCCTGTGTTCCTCAACCTGGATACAACCCTCAGCTAATAGTTTTAACTTCTTTCAAGGTGGGTTCTCCATGACTCTCCTATCCAGGTTTGCTGAGCTATCCCCTTTTCTTCCTTTTTAGATTTAGGAATATAACCATGTTCTTTTTAAAAAAATTTTATTTTATTTTAAGTTCTGGGATACATGTGCAGGATGTGCAGGTCTGTTACATAGGTAAACATGTGCTATGGTGGTTTGCTGCACCTATCAAACCCTCACCCATGTATTAAGCTCCACTTACATTAGCTATTTATCCTGATGCTCTCCCTTCCCCTCACTTCCTGACAGGCCGCAGTGGAATAGCCAAGACAATCTTAAACAAAAAGAACACAGCTGGAGGCATCATGCTACCTGACTTCAAACTATACTACAAGGCTACAGTAACCAAAACAGCATGGTACTGGTACAAAAACAGACACACAGACCAATGGAACAGAATAGAGATCTCAGAAATAAGACTACACATCTACAACCATCTGATCTTTGACAAACCTGACTAAAATAAGCAATGGAGAAAGGATTCCCTATTTAATAAATGATGCTGGGAAAACTGGCTAGCCATACGCAGAACATTGAAACTGGACTCCTTCCTTACACCTCATACAAAAAGTAAAATCAAGATGGATTAAAGACTTAAATGTAAAACCGAAAACTATAAAAACCCTAGAAGAAACTCTAGGCAATACCATTCAAAACATAGGCACAGGAAAAGATTTCGTGATGAAAATGTCAAAAGCAATTGCAACAAAAGCAAAAATTGGCAAATGGGATGTCATTAAACTAAAGAGCTTCTGCACAGCAAAAGAAACTATCATCAGAGTGAACAGATATCCTACAGAACGGGAGAAATTTTTTGCAGTCTAACCATGTTCTTAATAGCCTCACAGTACCAAACAGCCCTGTGGTCTCTCTTCACCCACTTACATCTTTGTAAATAGCTTCTTTACTAAACCTTTCTCCAAGTCTTCCATTTTAAGTGTTATCTATTTCTTGCTGGGACACTTACTGACATTGAATTGGCCCCATAAAATAGAACTTCCAAATGGGATTCTGGGATTGGATTGCTCATATATTTTAGGTGCACCATGGAAAGGGGCACAGAAATAGGATCTGTCGACATATCATGATTACTTTAATTACCACCAGTAGTAGCATGGCAGACTGCTTTAACAAGCCCGTCAGGTGATCCTGAAATACACAAAAGTTTGAGAACTATGGGATTATAGCATGTCCCACTGTCATCACTGATCTATAAAGAATAGCCACTACAGAGCTCTTAAGCATCCTGCCCTCCTCCCACAACCTCATCAAAACATTTCTTAATACCTCGATTGAAGGGAGTGTCCCCCTAGGCCTCCCAGCAGCTTGCACACAGACTAGATCCATCCCAACAGATCCAACAGATAGACTAGATCCATTCCAACAGATCCACTTCCCTGAGTCTCTGGACTCCTTCCTGTCATTCCAGAGAATTTCTGATATTTCAACTTCATTAACTGCTGGCTTCTTATTTTTTAATTTTTAATTTTTGTGAGTACATAGCAGGTGTGTATTTTTATGGATTACATGAGATATTTTGACACATTCATGTAATGTGTAATAACTACATCAGGGTAAATGGGATATCCATTGCTTCAAGCATTTATTGTCAGGTTGTTTATTTGAAGGTTTGCTTCTTTTTAGATGTAGGCACTTAGCGCTATAAATTAACCTCTTAGCACTGCTTTTGCTGTAACCCATAGGTTTTGGTATATTGTGTTTCCATCATCATTTGTTTCAATAAATGTTTCAGTTTCCCTTTTAATCTCTTCATTGACCAACTAGTTGTTCAGGAGCATATTGTTTACATTCCATGTGTTTGTGGAGTTTCCAAAATTCCTCTTGTTATTGACTTCTAGTTTTATTCCATTGTGTTCAGAGAAGATACTTGATATTATTTCAACTTTTTGAATGTTTTAAGACTTGTTTTGTGGCTTAACATCTGATATATCCTTGAGAATGATATACATGCTGAGGAGAAAAATGTGTATTTTGCAGCTGTTGGATTAAATGTTTTGTAAATATCTATTAGATCCAATTGGTCTATAGTGCAGATTAAGTCTGATGTTCCTATGTTGATTTTCTGTCTGGATGATCTGTTTCAGGGTCTGAAAGTGGGGTGTTAAATTATCC
The DNA here is from genome assembly GCF_009828535.3 of Hylobates moloch. NCBI lineage: Eukaryota > Metazoa > Chordata > Mammalia > Primates > Hylobatidae > Hylobates > Hylobates moloch. The sequence goes on along the minus strand of NW_026652285.1, from coordinate 11,054,973 downwards.
AGCTGTTATCCTGTTGGAGTCTATCTCTCTCTTTAGTGCTAATGATATTTGCTTTATATATCTGGGTGCTCCAGTGTTGGGTGCCTATATATTTATAATTGTTACATCTTCTTGTTAAATTGACCCCTTTATCACTATATAATTACTCTCTCTCTTTTTTTATGGTTTTTGTCTTGAAATTGATTTTGTCTGATATTAGTATAGCCACTCCTGCTCTTTTTTGGTTTTCATTTGCTTGGAGTATTTTTTGCATCCCTTTTGTTTTCAGTCTTTGTGTGCCTTTATAGGTGAAGTGTGTTTCTTGTAGGCAACAGATCATCAGGTCTTGCTCCTTCATCCTTTTAGCCACATTTTATGTCTTTTAATTAGAGACTTTAGTCTATTTACATTTAATGTTATTATTACTCCTGCCATTTTGTTGTTTGTTTTCTGGTTGTTTGGTGGTCTTCTCTTCTTTCTTTCCTTCCTTCCTTCCTATCTTCCTTTTGGTGAAGATTATTTTCTCTAGTGGTATGATTTAATTTCTTGCTTTTTATTTTTTGTGTATCTGTTGTGTGTTTTTAGATTTGAGGTTACCATGAGGGTTGCAGATAATGTCTTATAACCCATTTTAAAAAAATTGATTACAATTTAATGCTGATTACATAAACAAGCAAAGAGAAAACTGATAAAACTTCTACATTTTAACTTTATCTCCCCACTTTTTAACTTTCTGTTGTTTCTGTTTATATTTTATTGTACTATCTATGTCTTCAAAAGTTGTTGCAGATATTTGGATCAGTTTGCCTTTTTGTCTTTCTACTTAACTTATGCATAGTTTACACACCACAATTGCAATGTTATTCTGCATTTTTCTGTGTACCACCTTGGTGGTCTTAGATAAAATCCAGAAGAATTCTCTGGCCTACCAGGCAGAAACTCTTGTTCTTTTTTCTTACTTTGTCCCAAACAAACAGATTATCTCTCTCTGTGCTGAGATGCCTGGAGCTGGAAGAGAGGTTACACAACTACCCCCGTGGCCACCACTACTGGGACTGAACTGGGTCGGACCTAAAACCAGTGTAGTACTTGGTCTTTCCCAGGGCCAACTGGAACCACTAGCTGACTACTGGCTATGTTCACTCAAGGCCCTAGGGCTCTACAATTAGCATGTGGTAAAACCAACCAGGCTTATGTCCTTCCCTTAAGGGCAGCAAATTCTTCCAGGCCTTAGGCAGGTCCAGAGATGCTGTCCAGGGGCCAGGGTCTGGAGTCAGAAACCTTAGTAATACACCTGTTGCTCTGTTCCACTGTGGCTGAGCTGGCACCCAAGCCACAAAATGAAGTTCTTTCCATCCTTTCCTTCCCTTTCCCTAGGTAGAGGAGTCTCTCCTCATGTTCACCACCACCACCACAGGTCCATAAGGAGTACTGCCAGGGTAACTTCAATGTTCACTTAAGGCCTAAGGGCTCTTTGGTCAGCTTGTGGTGAATGCTGCCAGGCCTGGGACTCACTCTTTAGGGCAGTGGGCTCCCCTCTGGCCCAAGGTAGGTCCAGAGACTCTGTACAAGAGCCAAGGCCTGGAACTGGGGACCCTAATGCCCACTTGGTGCTCTTCTCTACTGTAGTTGAGCTGCTAAGCTCAAGACAAAGTCCTCTTTACTCTTCTCTGTTTTTCTCAAACAAGGGGGATTGTCCTTGTAGCTATCATATCTGGGAATGTGCCAGGTCACACCTGAAGCCAGTATGTCTCAGAGTCTCACCCAAGGCCTATAGAATGTGCTACCTGATTATGGCTGCTGGTTATTGGGTGCCCCAGGGCTCTTTAGTCAACAGGTGATGAATCCTGCCAGGACTGGGTCCTTCCCTTCAAGGTAGTGGATTCCTTTCAGCCCCAGGGTATATCTGGAAATATCCTGGAGGTAGGCCCTGGAATGGGGGCCTCACAACCCTTCCCAATGCCTTACTGTGGCTTCCTACTGTGGCTGAGCTATTTAGCATCCAACTTGTAAGACAAAGTTTTTTTTTTTAATCCCTCTCTTTTCAAGCGAAAAAAAAGGGGTCTCTTTCAGAGCTGCAAGTGTGACACATGGGGTTGGAAGAAGCGTAACATAAGCACTCCCTTGGCTGCCCCAGCTGGTGTCTCACTAGGTTGCATGTCGCCCACCAGTTCACAGCACTAGAACTTGCCTAGTAAGTGCAGTCTTTGTGGCCTAGACTGCCTTCCAAGTTTATTTAGAACAATTTAGCCAGAGCAATTTAGCCCATGGTGGCAAGGCTTGCCAGAATTAACATTCCAACTCCTGGCACAGATAATTCTTCTCTGGCCAGGGCAGGTCTAAACGCTTCCTTTGTGGGCACTGGTTGAGTTCTGCCCGGTGTTGGCAGCACTGACTTCCAGTGCAAGTTACCCAATTCACTGCACTTTCCCTCCCCCTACCCACACACATTTTCTTTCCGCTTCATGCAGCCGCTGCCAAGAGATGGGGGAGGGGTGTTGGCAATTTGAGCTTGTCTTTCCAACTCTCTTCAGTGACTCAGTGATATGATGTTAAAGCCAGGTACTGTGATTACTTACCTAAGTTTGGTTCTTACGAAGGTGCTTTTTGTGTGTAGATAGGTGCCCAATTTGGTGTTCCTGCAGGGAGGATGATCAGTGGAGGCTTTTATTCAGCCATCTTGCTCTGCTTCCTTCTTTTAGACTTATTTTTAAGTCTAGACTTCAATTAGCCAATCTAGCTGACCATTAACATCCCTTCCAGGTACTCGCGCCAGTACATTAAATTCTGAATTTGGGCGATTGAACCCTGTATGTTATTTTTCTCAGTCTAACACTGTTAAAATTGACTCACATACATACGGCCCAAACTTTCCTATAAACTGGATGAATGAGAGGACATTCAAGTCTTCCCAGCTGTAAAATCTCCTGTCTGTCCTTTCTGCGATTCAGGACTTAATACGACATAGGAGAATGTGAGCCTGGGAACTGGGGTCAGTTAAGCATGGGTTCAAGTTTTATATCCATCATTTACTGGTTATGTGATTCAGAGCAAATTGCTTCCCTCTCTGAGCCTCCATGAGGAAACTGATTGGTAATCGCTATCTCATTACGATGTTGGGAGAGTCAATAAGATAATGCATGGAGAATTCTTAGAACAGTGCCAAAATTGTGTATTTCTAACAAGTTCTCAGGTAATACTGATAACGCTTGTCTGAGGACCACTCTTGGAGAAACACTGCTGCAATGAGACTGGGGTTGCTGATCTCAGTGGGAGAAATGGGTTCCAGGAGCAACAAAAGCCAGGTGACAATGTTTATTAAACAGCAGAGACAGGGTGGACACAATTACCCCAAGAAGCCACAGGGCCAGAGTTGTAATCTGAGTGCTTTGATTGGCAGGGATTTGTAGCTAAGACTATGGAATCCCTAGAAATGAAATAGATGAGATACTTACTAAGGTGCTTCTTGACTTTAAGGTAAAAAATTCTAGTGGGCAGAAAGCTCCTATAAGTCCCTGTAGAAAATGCTCATATCTCTTACCCAGTTATCAGATCTAAGCCAGTTTATAGACCTGAAGTCTCTTGATGGATGAGTAGGACAGGTCTTTTTGAGGAAGGGCCCTGCAATGCTGGATTGCCAGATGAAATACAGGGCACTTAGTTAAATGTGACTTGCAAATAAACAGGGAGTGATTTTTTTTTTTAGCATAGATATGCCTCTTGCAATATTTTTGCTTAATCTGGCAACTCATAGGTCTAATACTATAAATCTTCTTCCATGCCTTTTCCAGAAGAACCTGCTGCCATAAATTAGGGTGATTCTGTACTGGGGAAAGAAATAGAGACCTTCTGGGATTATTTGCTGATGGCTCTGAATGGATGATGTTCTATGAAGACCTGAAAATTACCCTGGTTCACCAATCAGAGTGAGAACTTATGAAGGTCCTATGTTAGTAATGCAGTTATGTCTAGAGTAGAAGTTCAGCCAGCTGTTTCCCAATCCAATAATCTTTATATAACAGAAGTCTCCAAGATCTATAGAATCCTGTTATTTTAGAATCATTATGTTGCTGTAGAATCTTAGAACCCAAGCATTCTGCCATCTACCCATGATAGTACTGGGCAATCTTAGTGCCCACAATCTTAGAGAGTAACATAATAGTGTTGGCAAATGTATGCAATGTTGTGGTTTTCAGAGATTTGTTTACCTTCTAAAGTCTATTCTCAAGGAGTAACTTATTGGTAAGTTCTGATGTAACAGATTAAAACTAAAACTGCTCAGTGAAGCAGAGCTGGGGCACCTTGTGCCTTTACTTTTCCCTGTTTATCTCATTTCACTTGTTAAGGCTCTGAGTAGCGCCACAATGGTGCAAACTTTTCATTTTATAGGAAACATGTCTAACCGCTGGAGTGGCTGCTGAAAAGGGGAGGGAGCCAGCACTAATCAATATGTTCAGCCTCCAGGGCTGAGTCTCTCCAGAGAGGCAAGCCTGCAGAAGAGGAGACATCCATTGGTATGCTGGGGGAGAAAAACCCATGCATTGCCCATGAAAACATTACAAGACCACTTCCTTACTTCTTCCTTCATACCACCTGCACTTCTTATATCCATCACTATATGCATTGCTTATAATATTCCATCAACCTGTAATTCCTTCCCAAACAGGAATCATTTGAGACCTGGTATAAATCATGTCTCATTTATGAAGACTTCCCAAACTACACAGATGTCAAAGGGGGCCAAATCTGAAATAAGTGGTTGGTCACCTCCCAGGGCAAGCTTTACTGCTTCTACTCTAGAAAATCCAGTCCCCTTTCTGGGCATTGTCTGGACAAGCACACTGTCAAAAATGAATACTTACTTATGATATGAGGGTCTAAGAAGCCATAAGAGGTCTCCTCTTTACGAGAACTATTATATACTTTATCTTGCAAACCAGACAGGAATAAACCAGGGTTGTCCCAGACAAATTGAGGTGTACCATCTTCCTCTCCAGTGGGGACTTGGCATCTTACCAGTTGTTGCATCATCATTTTAGTTGTTTACATTTCTAGCTTCCGCTGCCCTTTCCTTCTGGGGAACTCCCGGGGGGTTGCCTGGAGCTGCCCCTTCCCATGACCAAGTGGAAAATGCCAACAGGAACAACCGTGTATTCAGCACATGCTGGTACTAAGAATAAGCAAAGAAGCAGAAGCTTTTCTGTTGGAGCAGCATTTTGTAGAAACACATTTATATTTTTAAAAATAATATACGATGACTTAGAACTCTTGAAAAGTATATCTCAAAATCATAAAAATATTATAAAACAACCTGTACACTCATATTGACACAGAATCACAGTAAAATTTCTGTTGTTCTTTTTTTCTTTCCATGTGAGCATGTTAGGAACTTTACTGGATAAATGTTGGTCTCCATTTGTTAGTTAATGCTATGTCAAAAGTCATTTTACATATCTCTATAACTGAATTTCTTAATGATTGAATAGTCTTCTGTTAAATGGGAGAACTAGAACTTATCTATGACCATACAGTGCTATTTGACATTTAGTCTATTTTACTGGGACAATAAGTGATGCTTGATGCTGTGAAGCACATAAGAAATACTAATTGGTCAATGTCCCACCTTCCAGAGGTAACCACTACTTTGACTTCTGTTATCACTGATTGTTCTTGAAATTCACATAAATGGAATTATATGGCATGCACTGTTTTGTGTCTGAAGTCTTGTGCTCAATGAAATCTTTTTTTTTATACTTTAAGTTCTAGGGTACATGTGCACAACATGCAGGTTGTTACATATGTATACATGTGCCATGTTGGTTTGCTGCACCCATTAACTCGTCCTAGTTTATTACTAGTCTTCAGACATCCAGAAAAACAGAAAATAAAAAAGCAGGGGTTGCTATTCTTATTTCAGACAAATAGACTTTAAACCAACAATGATCAAAAAGGGCAAAAAAGGGCATCACATAATGATAAAGGGTTCAATTCACCAAGAAGACTTAACTATCCTAAATATATGTGCTCCCAACACTGGAGCACTAAAACTCATAAAACAAATTCTTAGAGACCTACAAAGACACTTAGATAACTACATAATAATAACGGGAGACTTCAAATCCCCACTAACAGTGTTAGACATAATTGAGGCAGAAAACTAATTAAGATATTTGAGACCTAAACTTGACACTTGATGAAATGAACCTAACAGAAATCTATAGAACACCCAACAACAATAGAATAGACATTCTTCTCATCTGCACTTGGCACATACTCTAAAATCGACACCATGCTTAACCATGAAGCAATTCTCAACAAATCAAAGAAAATTGAAATCATACCAATCACACTCTCAGACCACAGTACAATAAATAGAAATCAATACCAAGAAGAGCTCTTAAAACCATATAATTACATGGAAATTAAACAATCTCCATCTGAATGACTTTTGTGTAAACAAGAAATTAAGGAAGAAATCAGGAAATTATTTGAATCTAATGAAAACAAAGATACATTGCACCAGAATCTCTGGGATACAGCTAAGGCAGTGTTAAGAGGGAAGTTTATAGGGCTAAATACCCACATAAAAAAGTTAGAAAGATCTCAAATTAACAACTTAACATCACACCTAGAAGAACTAGAAAAACAAGAGCAAACCAACCCCAAAACTAGCAGAAGAAAAAAAATAACCAAAAGCAAAGCTGAACTGAATGAAATGGAGACATGAAAAACCATGCAAAAGATAAACAAAACCAAAAGGTGGTTCTTTGAAAGAATAAATAAGATTGACAGACCAATAGCTAGACTAATAAAGAAAAAAAGAAGGAAGATCCAAATAAACACTATCAGAAATGACAAAAGGGACATTATCATTGACCCCACAGAAATACAAAAAACCCTCAAAGACTATTATGAACACCTTTATGCACACAAACTAGAAAACCTAGAGTAAATGAATAAATTCCTGGAAACATACAACTTTCCAATACTGAACCAGGAAGAAGCTGAAACCCTGAACAGACCAATAATGAGTTTCAAAAATGAATCAGTTAAAAAAACCAACCAACCAGAGAAAACCCAGACCGGATGGATTCACAGTCAAATTCTATCAGATGTATAAAGAGCTGGTACCAATCCTAATAAAGCTATTCCCAAAAATTAAGGAGGAAGGACCCTTCCCTAACTGATTCCTCCCCCGCCAGTGTCATTCTGATACCAAAACCTGGCAGAGACACAACAATAACAACAAAAACCTCAGGCCAATGTTCCTGATGAACATAAATGCAAACATTCTCAACAAAATACTAGCAATTTGAATCCAGCAGCACATGAAAAAGCTAATTCACTATAATCAAGTAGGCTTTATTCCTGGGATGAAAGGTTGGTTTAAAGATATGCAAATCAATACGTGTGATTCATCACATAAACATAACTAAAAACAAAAACCACATGATCATCTCAATAGATGCAGGAAAGGCTTTCAATAAAATCCAACACTCCTTCATGTTAAAAACCTTAACAAACTAAGCATCAAAGGAACATACTTCAAAATAATAAGAGCCTTCTTTGACAAACCCACAGACAAGATCAAACAAAACAGGCAAAAGCCAGAAGCATCTCCCTTGAGAACTGGAATAAGACAAGGATGTTCACACTCACCACTCCTAGTCAACATAGTACTGGAAGTGTTAGCCTGAGCAATCAGGCAAAAGGAAGAAATAGAAAGTATCCAAATAAGAAGAGGAAATCAAACTATCTCTACTCACAGGCGATATGATTCCACACCTAGAAAACCGCATATTCTCTGCCCAAAGGCTCTTAGATCTGATAACCAGTTCAGCAAAGTTTCGGGATACAAGATAAATGTACAGAAATCAGTAGCAATTTTTATACATTAATAATGTTCAAGCTGATAGCCAAATTGAGAGTGCAATCACATTCACAACAGCCATAAAAAAGAATAAAATACCTAGGAATGCAGCAAACCAGGGAGGTGAAGATTTCTACAACAAGAATTACATAATATTGCTGAAAGAAATCAGAAGTAATGCAAGCAAATGGGAAAAACATTCCACGCTCATGGATAGGAAGAATCAATATTGTTACAATGCCATACTCCTCAAAGAAATTTACAGATTAAAAGGTATTCCTATCAAAATACACATGATATTTTCCAGAAAATTAGAAAATAAATTATAAAATTCATATGGAACCAAAAAAAAAGAGCTCGAATAATCAAAGCAATCCTAAGCAAACAAACAAACAAAAAACAAACAAAAAACAAAGCTGGAGGCACCACATTACCAGCCTTCAAATTATAGTACAAGGCTACAGCAAACAAAACAAAACAGCATAGTACTGATATAAAAATAGACACAAAAGCCAATGGAAAAGGTTAGAGAACCCAGAAATAAAACTGTGCACTTGCAACCATCTGATCTTCAATGAAGTTGACAATAGCAAGCAATGGGGAAAGGGTTCCCTATTCAATAAATGGTGCTGCGATAACTGGCTAGCCATATACAGGAGGTTTATGCTGAACTTTTTCCTTTCACTATACACAAAAAACAGCTCAAGATGAATTAAAGACTTCAATGTAAAACCTAAAATTATAAAAACCCTAGAAGAAAACTTAGGAAATGTCATTCTGAACATAGGCCCTGGCAGAGATTTTATGACAAAGACTCCAAAAGTAATTGCAACAAAAATAAAAATTTACAAGTGAACCTAATTAAACCAAAGAGCTTCTGCATAGCAAAAGAAATTATCAACAAAACCATATGATCATCTCAGAGTAAACAGACAATCTTTGTTCTCTGTTTGGGAGAAAATATTTGCAAACTATGCATTCAACAAGGGTCTAATGCGCAGAATCTATAGGGAACTTAAATTAAAAAGCATAAAACAACCTATTAAAATGGGCAAAAAACATGAATAGATATCTTTCAAAAGAAGACATACATGTGGCCAACAAGCATATGAAAAAAGGTTCAACATCACTAATCATCAGAGAAATGCAAATTAAAACCACAGTGAGATACCAGCTCACATCACTGAGAATGGCTATTATTAAAAAGTCAAAAAAATAGCAGATGCTGGCAAGGTTGTGGAGAAAAGAATGCTTATGCACTGCTGCTGGGAATGTAAACTCATGCAGCCACTGTGGAAAGCAGTTTGCAGATTTCTCAAAGGACTTAAAACAGAACTACCATTTGACCCAGCAATCTCATTAACGGGTATATACCCAAAGGAATACAAATCATTCTGCCATAAACACATGCACACATGTTCATCACAGCACTTCTCACAATATTAAAGATGTGGAATCAACCTAGATGCCTATCTACAGTGGACAAAATAAGGAAAATGTGATAATGAAAAAATGATAAAGGGGATATCACCACTGATCCCACAGAAATACAAACTATAATCAGAGAATATTATAAACACCTCTATGCAAATAAACTAGAAAATCTAGAAGAGACAAGGTATGGTGGCTCATGCCTGTAATCCTAGCACTCTGGGAGGCCAAGATGGGTGGATCCCTTGAGATCAGGAGTTTGAGACCAACATGGCCAACATGGTGGAACCGCATCTCTACTAAAAATACAAAAAAATTTAGCCAGGTGTTGTAGTGGGCACCTATAATCCCAGCTACTCAGGAAGCTGAGGAGGAGAATCACTTGAACCTGGGGGTTGGAGATTGCAGTGAGCCAAGATCATGCCATTTCACTCCAGCCTAGGCAACAGAGGGAGACTCTGTCTCAAAAATAAAAAATAAAAAAAATTGTAATAAAAAAAAAGAAAATCTAGAAGAAATGGATAAATTCCTGGACATACACACCCTCCCAAGACGAAACCAGGAAGATGTTGAATGCCTGAATAGACCAATAACAAGTTCTGAAATTGAGGCAGTAATTAAGAGCCTACCAACCAAAAAAAGCCCAAGAACAAATTAATTCACAGCCAAATTCTACCAGAGGTACAAGGAGGAGCTGGTACTATTCCTTCTGAGACTATTCCAAACAATAGAAAAAGGATGACTCCTCCCTAACTCATTTTATGAGGCCAGCATCATCCTTATACCAAAATGTGGCAAAGACACACCAAAAAAAGAAAATTTAAGGGCAATATCCCTGATGAACGTCGATGTGAAAATCTTGAATAGAATACTGGCAAACCAAATCCAGCAGCGCATCAAAAAGCTTATCCACCACGATCAAGTCGGCTTCATCCCTGAGATGCAAGGCTGGTTCAACATAAGCAAATCAATAAATGTAATCCATCACATAAACAGATCCAGTAACAAAAACCACATGATTATCTCAATAGATGCAGAAAAGGCCTGCAATTAAATTCAATATCCCTTCATGGTAAAATCTCTCAATAAACTAGGTATTGATAGAACATATCTCAAAACAATAAGAGCTATTTATGACAAACCCATAGCCAATGTCATACTGAATGGGCAAAAGCTGGAAGCATTCCCTTTGAAAACCAGCACAGGACAAGGATGCTCTCTCTCACCACTCCTATTCAACATCGTATTGGAAGTTCTGGCCAGGGAAATTAGGCAAGAGAGGGAAATAAAAAGTATTAAAATAGAAAGAGAGGAAGTCAAATTGTCTCTATTTGCAGGTGACATGATTGTATATTTAGAAAACCCCATTATCTCAGCTCAAAACTCCTTAAGCTGATAAGCAACTTCAGCAGTCTCAGGACATAAAATCAAAGGGCAAAAATCACAAGCATTCCTATACACCAACAATAGGCAAGCAGGAAGTCAAATCATGAGTGAATTCCCATTCACGATTGCTACAAAGAGAATAAAATACCTAGCAATACAACTTTACAACTTACAAGGGATGTAAAGGACCTCTTCAAGAACTACAAACCACTGCTCAAGGAAGTAAGAGAGGATACATATAAATGGAAAAACATTCCATGCTCACTGATAGGAAGAATCAATATCGTGAAAATGGCCATACTGCCCAAAGTAATTTATAGATTCTATGCTATTCCCATTAAATTACCATTGACTTTATTCACAGAATTAGAAAAAACTACTTTAAATTTCATATGGAATCAAAAAAGAGCCCATATAGCCAAGACAATCCTAAGCAAAAAGAACAAAGCTGGAGGCTTCATGCTACCTGACTTCAAACTACACTACAAGGCTACAGTAACCAAAAGAGCATGGTACTGGTACAAAAACAGATATATAGACCAATGGAACAGAACAGAGGTCTCAGAAATAACACTACACATCTACAACCATCTAATCTTCAACAAATCTGACAAAAACAGGCAGTGGGGAAAGGATTCCCTGTTTAATAAATAATGCTGGGAAAACTGGCTAACCATATGCATAAAACTAAAACTGGATCCTTTCCTTATACCTTATACAAAAATTAACTCAAGATGGCTTAAAGACTTAAATGTAAAACCCTAAACCATTAAAGCCCTAGAAGAAAACCTAGGCAATACTATTCATGATATAGGCATAGGCAAAGACTTCATGACTAATATACCAAAAGCAATTGCAACAAAGGCCAAAATTGACAAATGGGAGCTAATCAAACTAAAGAGCTTCTGCAGAGCAAAAGAAACTATCATCAGTGTGAACAGGCATCCTACAGAATGGTAGAAAAATTTTGCAATCTACCCATCTGATAAAGGTCTAATATCCAGAATCTACAAGGAACTTAAACAAATTTACAAAAAAAAAGCCCTATCAAAAAGTGGGTGAAGGATATGAACAGACACTTTTCAAAAGAAGACATTTATGCAGCCAACAAACACATAAAATAAAAAAAGGTCATCACCCCTGGTCATTAGAGAAATGCAAATCAAAACCACAATGAGATACCACCTCACACCAGTTAGAAGGGTGATTATTAAAAAGTCAGGAAACAACAGATGCTGGAAAGGATGTGGAGAAATAGGAACACTTTTACACTGTTGGTGGGAGTGTAAATTAGTTCAACCATTGTGGAAGACAGTGTGGCAATTCCTCAAGGATCTAGAACCAGAAATACAATTTGATCCAGCAATTCCATTACTGTGTATATACCCAAAGGATTATAAATAATTCTACTGTTAAGACACATGCACATGTATGCTTATTGGAGCACTATTTGAAATGGCCAAGATTTTGAAGCAAACCAAATGCCCATCAATGATAGACTGGATAAAGAAATTGTGGCACATATACACCATGGAGTACTATGCAGCCATAAAAAAGAACGAGTTCATGTCCTTTGCAGGGACATGGATGAATGTGGAAGCCATCATTCTCAGCAAACTAACACAGAAACAGAAAACCAAACACTGCATGTTCTCAATCATAAGTAGGAGTTCAACAATGAGAACACATGGACACAGGGAGGGGATCATCACACACCAGGGCCTATTGGGGTGGGGGAGAAGGGGAGGGAGAGCATTAGGACAAATACCTAATGCATGCAGGGCTTAAAACCTAGATGATGGGTTGATAGGCATAGCAAACCACCATGGCATGTGTAAACCTATGTAACAAACCTGCACGTTCCACACATGTATCCCAGAACTTAAAGTTAAATAAATTTTCTTTTTAAAAAGAAAATTTGGTACATATACACCACGGAGTACTATACAGCCATTAAAAAGTATAAAATCATATTCTTTGCGGCAACATAGATGGAGCTGGAGGTCATTTGTTTAAGCAAATTGGTACAGAAACAGAAAACCAACGACTGCTTGTTCTCTCTTATAAGTGGGAGGAAAACATTGAGTACACGTGAAACAAAGAAGGGAACAATAGACACCAGGGACTATTTGGGGGTCGAGGGTGGGAGGAAGGTGAAGTCTGAAGAATTAACGATTGATTAATATGTTCATTACTCGGGTGACAAAATAATCTGTACACCAGACATTCATGACATGCAATTTACCCATGTAACAAATCTACACATGTACCCCTTGAACCTAAATAGCAGCTGTAAAAATTAAGAAAAAAAAGATCATGGGGACTTAATTGGGATTGTATTGACTTTTTTTAAACTTTTAAGTTCAGGGCTACAAGTGCAGGTTTGTTACATAGGTAAACTTGTGTCATGGGAGTTTGTTATACAGATTATTTTGTCACACAGGTATTAAGCCTAGTACCCATTAGTTATTTTTCCTGATCCTCTCCCTCTGCCCAGTGTGGGTAGGATCTTTCAGATCCTCCCTCTGAAAGGTCCCAGTGTGTGTTGTTTCCCTGCATGCGACTATGTATTCTCATCATTTAGCTTCCACTTATAAGTGAGAACATGCAGTATTTGGTTTTCTGTCTCTGTGTTAGCTTGCTAAAGATAATGGCCTCCAGCTCCATCCTAAATTGACATCTTAACATTATCATGCCTTCTACTCCATAAATGTGGTATATAGCTCTTCACTTACTTAGGTCCTTCTTTATTTTCCCTTGAGTATGTGTGGTAGTTTTCAGTATAGAGGTCTTACACATCTTTTGTTAAATTTATTCTTATTCTTATTCTATTTTTGATGATAAAATAGATGGATTTTAAAAATTTTAATTTCTAATTTCTTATTAGTATATAGAAATTCAAGTGATTTTTGTATATTAGCTTAATTCCTGTGATCTTGAGAAATTCGCTTAGTTATAGTAGTTTTTGTAGATCTCCTTGTATTTCCTATGTATATAATCATGTTACCTGTATATGACATTTTAAGTTCTTTCTTTCTAATCCTTACATCTCTGTTTCTTTTTATCTTACCTTATTGCACTCCCTAGGACCTTGAGAACAATGTTGAAAAGGAATAGGAGATGCTTCTTGTCTTGCTCCTGATCATTTACAGTGCAGTTGCTTACTTCCTGAAGATCTGTGTTGCCACTGGAATCATTTCCCTTCAGATTTTCTCATAGTGAAATATTGTTATTCTAGTAACAAATTCATTCAGCTCTCATTTTTTTTCCTGAAAGTGTCATTAGAGTAGAAAAACACTACAAGCAAAATGTACTTAGTTGACATGTCTGTAACCAACAACTTCAGCATATACATTTTTTTTTTTTTTTTGAGACGAAGTTTCGCTCTGTCGCCCAGGCTGGAGTGCAGTGGCGCGATCTGGGCTCACTGCAAGCTCCGCCTGCGGGGTTCACGCCGTTCTCCTGCCTCAGCCTCTCCGAGTAGCTGGGACTACAGGCGCCCGCCACCGCACCCGGCTAATTTTTTGTATTTTTAGTAGAGACGGGGTTTCACTGTGTTAGCCAGGATGGTCTCGATCTCCTGACCTCGTGATCCACCCACCTCGGCCCCCCAAAGTGCTGGGATTACAGGCGTGAGCCACCGCGCCCGGCCCAGCATATACATTTTTTCAAATACACATGGAACATTTATCAAACTGACTATGTTGGACTACAAAGCTAATCTCAACAAACAGAAAAGGTTTGAACACATAGAATGTGTTCTTTAACCATTATGGAATTGAATTAACACCAACAATAAAATGATTTCTTTTTATAATATCTCAAAGCTTAAAACTTTAGTCAATTTTGTCTAAATAACTCATAGATTAAAGAAGAAATCACAAGGGAAATGAGAATATATTTTGAGGTAAATTATGATGAAAATGTGTCATATCAAAATGTGTGGGATTTAAAAGCTGTGTTTAAGAGATTCATAGTGGTGACCAGGTGCAGTGACTCACGCTTGTAATCCCAGCACTTTGAGAGGCCAAGGCAGGTAGATCACCTGAGGTCAGGAGTTCGAGACCAGCCTGGCCAACATGGTGAAACCCCATTTCTACTAACAATACAAAAATAGCCAGGCATGGTGGTGGCCGCCTGTAATCCCAGCTACTCAGGAGGCTGAGGCAGGAGAATCACTTGAAGCCAGGATGTGGAGGCTGCAGTGAGCTGAGATCGCACAATTGCACTCCAGCCTGGGCAACAGAGTGAGACTCCATCTCAAAAAAAAAAAAGAGAGATTCATAGCGGCAACTCACTCATTGAGAGGGAGGAGAAAGCAGGGAGGTCCGGAGCCCTGCCTAGCCTGGCCTAAACTTTGCTGCTACAGATGTGGTGGCAACAGGTACAACTTCTCCCTTGCCAAGCTGCAGCACTTCAGTGGGGTTTAGGACCTGCATGTTCTCATGGCCACACCAGCAAGGGCAAGGTGTTCAGCATGACAAGAGGTTGCAAGTTCCAAGGGCCAAGGGGCCACACAGGATCTTTGCTGAAAGAGATACATCCAGGGGCCCTGCCACATTTTGCCTGGATAAGGGAGCACTGCAGGACAAGCATGATGACCTTTCTGACCTCCCTCCTGCCCAGGAGGAGACCCTGAGTGACTGGGCCTCTCAGGTCACGTTCAAGTATTCTCACCTGGATAAACTGCTGAAGGAGCGGAGGTACCCACTGTGGATTCAGATAAGGAAGAACCAAAAGATGAGAATGTACAGAAAAATGATTATTTTACAGACTCATTTGTAATATTCTAGTCTGTCTTAACACATGCTGATTTCAATTTTTGGAAAAGCTTTGAACTTGCTGTATCTTTTAAAATTAACATCAATAGTGACACTGATAAAATTAACTTCTGTCTTAGAATGCATGACGTTTGTGTGTCACAAATCCAGAAAGTGAACGGCAGTGCTGTAATACAAATGTTAATACCGTTTTTTTCTTTTATCTGTAGTTAATACAAGCTGAATTTAAATGTGTTTGTTCTGAGAGACAGGTAAAAAGACTTGAATATTTCCCAAAATAGGTAGAAATGTTAAATGCGCACCAAGAATAAAGAATCAACTGTTAGTCGTGATGTTATCTAAAGATGGAAAATCCCTTTTTTTTCCTCAATTGATTTAACTGCCTGATTTGTTTTATCTACCTCTAAAGCAAATCTGCAGTGTTCCAGAGTCTTTGGTATTGATTAAAGAGCTGTCCACTAACAGAATGAAATCTCAAAGCCGGGCTCAGTTGGAAACACACACACACACACACACACACACACACACACACATTTACTGTGTTCCTGGACTACTTTGTTGTCCTTGCCATCACATGGACACTTAGATACCCTCACAAACACAGTAATCTACAGTTAGGATTAAAATAGTATCTGAATATTCAAAAGAAAGCTTTGGAAAAAACCAGCTGGTTTGCCTAAAAGCCAAAACCTATGAAGAAGATTGTAGGACTGTCTTTCCAATCCCCAATGTTCATGGTGGGGCAATAGTTATTTTGCACAATATGAAATGAGAGAGAGGCATACAGAACAGACCCCATACACACCCCAGAGCCTTCATACACACCCCAGAGCAATAAGGAAGCAGTACAATTACTAACCAAGTGATTTTTAAAGTATATTCATAAGGTAACAATTACTCTTCTGTTATTACAAAACTCTAGCCATGACTATGGTTTGCTCTTTTGGTTCACACTAAGCTTAAGTATTCTACACGGTTGTGTGAATTTGTACAAGTATTGCGTGAACAACTGGGGAGATTTCTAACTTTTGTAATTGCAGTTAGTTAAGTAGTCATTGTATTTTCTTGTGAACGGTGTTTAATGGTTGAACCTCAAATCAGGAAACAAAATGAAGTGCTTTGATCAGTTAATAAAGTGGTTTCTCCCAATGAAAAAGAGAGAGATTCATAGAATTAAATGCATGTATTAAAAAGAAAAACTTAAAATCAATAATCTAAGTATTCATCTCAAGAATTAGAAAAATGGTAGAAAATCAAATCCAAAAAAATGGAACAAAAAAAGCAGAAATTAATAAAAACATAAAATAAACATCCAGTGAAGAAAAACGCCAATGCAAAAAGTTTGCTCTTTGAAAAGATTAATAAAATGTTAATCTTTTTGCAAGACTGATCAAGGAATCAAAAGCAAAAAGTTACAATTTAGCAATATCAGAGATCAAAAAGGAGATATTATTACAGAGGCTACAGATGTTACAAAATAATAAAAAAATTGTGAACAACTTCAGATAGATATATTTTAAAATTTTATGAAATGGATAAAATGTGAGAAAAACACAATTTATTAAAGAGAACTAAGAAAGATAGAACATTTTAATATTTCAATTCTAGTAATTAACGGAATCTGTAATTAAAAAATTTTGACAGGTAAATTCCAGAATGCTTTACTTCTAAGTACTAAAGGAAGCAAAAACATGAATTCTCATAAAAATATTTTCAGAGAATAATTAAATAAGAAACACAGTCCAGTTGATTTTATAAGATCATTATAATGTTGAGGCCAAACCCTGAGAAGGACTTTCAGGAAAGAAAAATTACAGGGCAATATCTTTCATGAGCATAGAGGTAAGAGTCCTGAATAAAGTAATAGCAAATGGAATCCAGTAATATCTGAAAACATAATACATTGTAACTAGGTTGGCTTGATTTTTAAAATACTAGCTTGTTTTAAAATTGGAAAAACCAATGAATGTATTTTATCACAATTATAAAATAAAGTAGAAAAATCATATGATCATTTGAATTAAAAAATCATTTATTGAGTTTCAAAGTCATTTCAAAACTAAAAGAAAAAAAAACCCTAAGCAAACTAACAAATATAGGAAACTTCCTTAATTTGATAAAGAGCGTATACAAAATACCTCCAGCAAGCATAACACTTAATAGTAGAATATTGAAAACTTCCCTTTGAGAGCAGGACTGAGACAAGGCTGTCCACTTTTATTCAACATTGCACTGGAGGTCCTAGTAAATGAGATATAAGAATCTGAATGAAATTATCATGATTGTAAAAGATGGAATAAAGCTGTCATATTTTTGCATGAAACATGGGTTTCATAAAAAACATCTGAGTCTACACATAAGCTATTAATAATTGAGTGAATTTAGCACAATTGTTCATTAATAATACAAAAATTGATTTTACTTTTACATGTAACTAACATTAAGAAATGACATTTCATAAGTGACACAATTTCCAAGAGTTTATAAAAACCTTAATACCTAAGAATAAGTCTGACAGGACACGTGCTATACCTCGGAAACTACTAAGCATTACTAAGAGAAATCAAGAGACTTGAATAAGCAAAGGGATATGGCATGCACACGAATTGGAAGAATCTGAATAATAAAGTTGTCAATTCCCCCACAAATGCAATGTAATCTCAATTAAAATCCAAGCAAGTATTTCATGGAAATTGATAAGCTTATTCTAAACTTTATATAAGGAGAAATACAAAGCCAAAAATCATCAAGACAACCATAAAGAACAAAGATGTAGAACTTATACTACCAGATATTAACACTTATTATAAAGTTATAGTCATTAAAACATGTGCCATTACTCCAAGAATAGAAAATATACCAAGGGAACAGATTAGAGGGTACAGAAGTGGAATCCTCATACATATACGGACATTAGATTTATGACAAAGTTTGCATTCTAAAGAAGTTAGGAAAAATAGCCTTTTAAATAACTGATGTGCTTTGGTTAGTTAATAAAGATATTAATGGGAATCAGATATTTATAGGAAAAAATATAATCAGGATTCCTATCTTTCCTATCTTTCAGCATACACAAAAATTAATTCCAGGTAGATTGTAGCTCTAAATGTGAACAGAAAAAGAAATGAAGCTTCTAGAAAATATCATAAGAGAATACCTTAATGACATTAGGTTTTAAAAAGTTTTCTTAAACAGAAAACAAAAGTATAAACCATGAAGGAACATGATAAATGGACTATATTAAAATTGTGAACTTGTTTTTTTTTTTTATCAAAAAGCATCTTTAAGGGAGTAAAACACAGGCAAATCACAGATTATGAGAGGATATTTCAATTCTTACGCCTGACAAAGAGTTCCAATCTGGAATGTCGAAAATACTTCTAACTCATAATGAAAAGACAGACAATCCCAAATAAAAATGACAAAAGACATGGTCTTGAACTTTATAAAAACAGGATAGCCACCAAACATTTGAACAGGTGTGCTCAACCTCATTATTCATGAGTGAAATGCAATTTGAAGCCATATGAGATGGAACTATGCACATAATAATAATGGTTAGCTTTTTTAAAAATATACTTTAAGTTCTGGGATACATGTGCAGAACATGCAGGTTTGTTACATAGGTATACCTGTGCCATGGTGGTTTGCTGCACCTATCAACCCGTCATCTACATCAGGTATTTCTCCTAATGCTATCCCTCCCCTAGCCCACGACCCACCAACAGGCCCCGGTGTGTGATGTTCCCCTCGCTGTGTCCATGTGTATATACTCATTGTTCAACTCCCACTTATGAGTGAGAACATGCAGAGTTTGGTTTTCTGTTCCCGTGTTAGTTTGCTGAGAATGATGGTTTCCAGCTTCATCCATGTCCCTGCAAAGGACATGAACTCATCCTTTTTCATGGCTGCATGGCTAGCTTTTTTAAAAGAACAACAATACCAAGTGTTGCAATACCAGATGTGGAGCATCTGGTGTCACACGCCCCACCCCCCCAACACGCACACACTCACAAACATACACACACATAAATATGTGATATAGAATGATCTATCTCTCTATCTTTAAAGGGAGTGTTTTGCGTCTTAAACCATTTGAGATTAGATTGTAGACAGAATGCCTAATTATACCTTAATAGTTCAGTATATTTCCTAAAAACAAAGATACTCTACTACAGAACAACAGCATTAAAAATATGAAAATCAGGAAATTAACATCAGTTTAATATCACCATCTGATCCAAATATTTCATTAACGCTTTTTTCATTGTCCTAATCATATCCTTTACAGGTTCATGATCCAATCCAAGATCATGTTGCATTTAGCTGTCATGTCTCTTTAGTTTCCATCAATATGAAATAGCTGCTCAGTCTTTCCTTATATTTTGTGGCCTTGAGAGTAAGACCAGTTACTTAGCAGAATCTCCCTGAATTTGTTTTGCCTGATATTTTCTGATGATTGGATTCAGTCGATATATTTTTAGCAGGAAAGTAATTGAAGTAATGCTGTGTCCTTCTCAGTGCACCATTATCACGAGATATTCAGGCTGATTTGCCCCATTACTGGTGATGTTAGCTTTTATTACTTGGTTAAAATGTTGTCAAGTCTTTTCTCTTCTCTTAATTATATAAGTTAATTGATAAGTGTTTTGTACTTATTAATTCATGTTATTAATTATGTTGTGGGGAGATACTTTGAAGCTATGTCAATAGTTAAATTTTCACCCATGAGTTTTAGTATCCATAGATGATTCTTGCCTGAATCAATTTTTACTCTGATGGTTAGAAATTGGTGATTTTCTAACTTCACCATTCCATCTATATGCATTGGTTAGCATTTTATTCTAAGATAAAATTTATCTTCTTTGATTTTATTCAGTGGGCTAAAATAAATTATTTTGTAATAAAAAATGTATTTATTTTGGTGATCAAATTGTCCCAAACTGGCCAGTGTGAGACTCTTCAGATTGGTTCTTTTTTTTTTTGAGTCGGAGTCTCAGTCTGTCACCGAGGCTGGAGTGAAGTGGCACAATCTTGGCTCACTATAGGCTCTGCCTCCTGGGTTCAAGCGATACTCCTGTCTTAGCCTCCTCAGTAGCTGGAACTACATGCGTGCATCACCATACCCATCTACTTTTTGTAGTTTTTTAGTAGAGATAGGGTTTCACCATGTCGGCCAGGCTGGTCTTGAACCCCTGGCCTCAAGTGATCCTCCTGCCTTGGGCTTCTAAGTTGCTGGGATTACAGACATGAGCCATCAAGCCTGGCCATGAGCCACTGTGCCCAGCCCAGATTGGTTCTTAAATGTTTTTGACACGTCTCCATCTTTCTTTGAGTACTCCCTTTCTCTTTGACACGATAGAATATTCTAGTTCTGGAGTCAGCCACTTATCCCAGGAGCTCTTGTTTCTATAGTGGAGGATAGTATTTATAAACTGGGCATTGAAGCATGCATTACCACCCCATGTGTCATTCTTTCTAGGCTTTCTCAGTGAACATAACTAGTATACATATGTTTATGTGTTCCCACCAATCACCATTTCCTTTCTTCCTTCCTTTCTTCTTTCCTTCCTTCCATCCACCTACCTATCTATATTTAAAACCATGAGTTTACCTCTAATAAGTTAATGAACAATGAGTTCACCTCCAATTCCAGGCCAACATCCCAGGGTTTTTTTTTATTTTTTATTTTTATTTTATTTTTGCCTTCCAACTTTCTGTATGTTTATAGACGCTTCTTCAACATTGAGTGACTTGATTTCCATTATCTTTGATATATTTCCATTTCCATTATTTGCTCTATCCATTTCTGTGTCTTCATTCTCCTAGTTATGTGGCTAACTTGGCCCAGCCCTGTTGGTCCTAATTTGTGGGCTGTCCTCTTGAACCCAAACCTACCAAGCATGTTGACTGAGTCTGCAATGTCAGCCCCAGTCCTGGCTCCAAAGACCATGCTGGGTAAGTCCCCAATCCTAGTCTTAGCCCCAACCCTGGAGAACACACCAACCAAGTACCCAACTGAGTTCCTGGCCCTGACTCTAGTGAACTTGCCTTTTGAGATCCAGGTATTGACCAAACAGAAGGGAAACAAATATTGACTGTATAAAACAATGAATTAGGCACTTAACAAAAATACAACCAAGAACACTCACATAGTCCATTTCACACCCATGCTACCTCCACTGGAGCAGGTACTGGTATCCATGGCTGAGAGACCTGAAGACAGATCACATCACAGGACTCTTTGTAGACACCCTCCAGTACCAGCCCAGAGCCCAGTAGCTCTGCTGGGTGGCTAGATACAGAAGAGAAATAACAAGCACTACCGTTTGGCTCTCAGGAAGTCTCATCCTTAGGGGAGAGGAAAGAGCACCAAATCAAGGGAACACTCGTGGAACAAAATAATCTAAACAGCAGTCCTTGAGTCCTACATTTTCCCTCTGACACAGCCTACCCAAATGAGAAGGAACCAGAAAAACAATTCTGGTAATATGACAAAACAAGGCTCTTCAACACCCCCAAAAGATCACACTAGCTCACCAGCAATGGATCCAAACCAAGATGAAATCTCTGAATTGCCAGAAAAAGAATTCATAAGGTCAATTATTAAGCTAATCAAGGAGGCACCAGAGAAATAAATAAATAAATAAAAAAGATACAGCACATGAATGGAAAAATCTCCAGTGAAATAGATAGCATAAATAAATCACAATCACAGCTTCTGGAAATGAAGGACACAGAGAAATGCAAAATGTGCTGGAAAGTCTCAGCAGTAGAATCAAACAAGCAGAAGAAAGAACTTCAGAGCTTGAAGACAAGGCTTTCGAATTAACCCAATCCAACAAAGATGAAGAAAAAAGAATTTAAAAAATGAACATAGCCTCTAAGAAGTTTGAGATTATGTTAAATGACCAAATCTAAGAATTATTGGTGTTCCCAAGGAAGAAGAGAAATCTAAAAGTTTAGAAAACATATTTGAGGAAAACTTCCTCAGACTTGCTAGAGATTCAGACACCCAAACAAAAGAAGCTCAAAGAACACCTGGGAAATTCATCGTAAAAAGACCATCACCTTGGCAAGTAGTCATCAGATTATCTAAAGTCAAGAGGAAGGAAAGACTCTTAAGAGCTGTGAGGCAAAAGCACCAGGTAACCTATAAAGGAATATCTATCAGATTAACAGCAGATTTCTTAGCAGGAACCCTACAAGCTAGAAGGGATTGGGGTTCTATATTTAGCCCCCTTAAACAAAACAATTATCAGCCAAGAATTTTGTATCCAGCAAAACTAAGCTTCATAAATGAAGGCAAGATAGTCTTTTCCAGACAAACAAATGCAGAGAGAATTTGCCACAGCCAAGCCGGCACTACAAGAACTGCTAAAAGGAGCTCTAAATCTTGAAACAAATCCACAAAATACACCAAACTAGAATCTCCTGAAAGCATAAATCTCACAGGACTTATAAAACAATAACACAATGAAAAAAAGGTATTCAGGCAACAAATGGTATTATGAATAGAATAGTACCTCACATCTCAATACTAACATTGAATGTAAATAGCCTAAATGCTCCACTTAAAAAATACAGAATGGCAGAATGGATAAGAATTCACCAAGTATCTGCTGTTTTCAGGAGACTCACCTGACACATTAGGACTCACATGAGCTTAAGATAGAGGGGTGGAAGAAGATATTCCATGCAAATGGACACCAAAAATGAACAGGAGTAGCTATTTTTATATCAGGCAAAACAAATTTTGAAGGAACAGCAATTTAAAAAAGACAAAAAGAGACATTATATAATGATAAAAGGACTAGTCTAACAGGAAAGTATCACAGTCTTAAATATATATGCACCTAACACTGGAGCTCCCAAATCTATAAAACAATTACTACTAGACCTAAGAAATGAGAGAGCAACACAATAATAGTGGGGGACTTCGATACTCCACTGGCAGCACTAGACAGGTCATCAAGACAGAAAGTCAACAAAGAAACAATGGACTTAATCTATACCCTAGAGCAAATGGACTTAAAGGATATTTATAGACCATTCTACCCAACAACGGCAGAGTATACATTCTATTCAGCACATGGAACATTCTCCAAGATAGACATTATGATAGGCCACAAAACAAGTCTTGACAAATTTAAGAAAATTGAAATTATATCAAGTACTCTCTCAGACAAAAGTGGAATAAAATTGGAAATCAACTCCAAAAGGAATTCTCAAAACCATGCAAATATATGGAAATTAAATAACGTACTCCTGAATAATTGTTGGATCAACAATGAAATCAAGATGAAAATTTTTTAAATCTTTGAACAGAGCAATGATAATGACACAACCTACCAAAACCTTTGGGATACAGCAAAAGCGGTACTAACAGGAAAGCTCATAGCATTAAATGCCTATATTTAAAAAAAGAAAAAGTCTGAAAGAGCATTAATAGGCAAACTAATGTCACACCTTAAGGAACTAGAGAAACAAGAACAAACAAAATCCAACCCTAGCAGAAGAAAAGAAATAACCAAGATCAGAGCAGAACAAAACGAAATTGAAACAAACAAACAAATACAAAAGATAAATAGAATAAAAACCTGGTTCTTTGAAAAGATAAATAAAATTGATAGACCATTAGAGAGATTAACCAAGAAAAGAAGAGAGAATATCTAGATAAACTCAATTAGAAATGAAACAGGAGATATTACAACTGATACCACAGAAATATAAAAGATCATTTAAGGTTACTATGAACAGCTTTATGCACAGAAACTAGAAAACCTAGAGGAGATGGATACATTCCTGGAAATATACAATCCTCTAGATTAAACCAAGAAGAAGTAGAAACTCTGGACAGACCAATAACTAGCAGCAAGATTGAAATGATAATTAAAAGTTACCAACAAAAAAAGTTCAGGACCAGATGTATTCACAGCTGAATTCTATCAGATATTCAAAGAAGAATTGGTACCAATACTACTGACACCATTCCACAAGATAGAGAAAGAGGGAATCCTCCCTAAATCATTCTATGAAGCCAGTATCACCCTAATACCAAAACCAGGAAAAAACATGACAACAAAAGAAAACTATAGACCAATATCCCTGATGAATATTGATGCAAAAATCTCAAACAAAATACTAGCTAAAAGAAATGGATGGCGTATCAAAAAGATAATCCATTATGATCAACTGGGTTTCATACCAGAGCTGCAGGAATGGTTTAACATCCACAAGTCAATAAATGTGATACACCACCTAAACAGAATTTAAAATAAAAACCAAATGATCATCTCAATAGGCACAGAAAAACCCATTTGACAAAATCCAGTATTCCTTTATGATTAAAACCCTCAGCAAAATCAGCATAGAAGGGACATATCTTAAGGCAGTAAAAGCCATCTATGACAAACCCACAGCAAACATTATACTGAATGGGGAAAAGTTGAAAGCATTCCCGCTGAGAACTGGAACAAAACAAGGATGGTCACTGAAACCACTTCTATTCAACATATTGCTGGAAGTCCTAGCCAGAGCAATCAGACAACAGAAAAAAATAAAGGGCATCCAAATTGATAAAGAGAAAATCAAACTGTTGCTGTTTGCTGATGACCTGATCATATACCTAGAAAACCCTAAAGATTCATCCAAAAAGCTCCTATAACTGGTAAACAAATTCAGCAAAGTTTCAGGATACAAAATTAATGTACAGAAATCAGTAGCCCCACTATACACCAACAGCGCCCAAGCTGAGAATCAGATCAAGAACTCAACCCCTTTTGCAATAGCTGCCCAAAAAACCAAAATATTTAGTAATATACTTAACCAAGGAGGTGAAAGACCTCTACAAGGAAAACTACAAAGCACTGCTGCAAGAAATCATGGAAGATACAAATGGAAACATATCCCATGCTCATGGATGAGTAGAATCAATATTGTGAAAAAGGGCCACACTGCCAAAAGCAATCTACAAATTCAATGCAATTGCCATCAAAATACCACCATCATTCTTCATAAGAACTAGAAAAAGCAATCTTAAAACGCATATGGACCCAAAAAAGAGCCCACATAGCCAAAGCAAGACTAAGCAAAAGGAACAAATCTGGGGGCATCACATTACTCGACTTCAAACTATACTATAAGGCCACAGTCACCAAAACTGCATGGAACTAGTATAAAAATAAGCATATAGACCAGTGGAACAGAATAGAGATCCCAGCAACAAAGTCAAATACTTACAGCCAACTGATTTTTGACAAAGCAAACAAAAATATAAAGTGGGGAAAGGACACCCTATTCAACAAATAGTTCTGGGGTAACTGGCAAGCCACATGTAGAAGAATGAAACTGGATCTTCATCTCTCACCTTATTAAAAAAATCAACTCAAGGTGGATTAAGGACTTAAATCTAAGAACTAAAATCATAAAAATTCCAGAAGATAACATCAGAAAAACTCTTCTATACATTGACTTAGGTGAAGACTTCATGACCAAGAACCAAAAATCAAATGCAACAAAAACAAAGATAAATAGATAGGACTTAATTAAACTAAAAAGCTTCTACACAACAAAAGAAACAATCAACAGAGTAAACAGACAACCCATGGAGTGGGAGAAAATCTTTGAAATCTATACATCCAACAAAGGACTAATATCCAGAATCTTCAAGGAACACAAAAAAGTCAGCAAAAAAAAAAAGCAGACAATCCCATCAAAAAGTGGGCTAAGGACATGAATAGGCAATTCTCAAAAGATATACAAATGGCCAAGAAACATATAAAAAACACTCAGCATCACTAATGATCAAAGAAATGCAAATCAAAACCACACTGCAATACCAACTTACTCCTGTAAGAATGGCCATAATCAAAAAATTAAAAAGAAATAGACGTTGGTGTGGATATGTTGAAAATGGAACCCTTTTACACCGATGGTGGGAAAGTAAATTACTACAACCACTATGGGAAACAGTGTGGAGATTCTTTAAAGAACTAAAAGTAGAACTACCAGCAATCCCACTACTGGGTATCTACCCAAAGGAAAAGAAGTCATACGAAAAAGATACTTGCATGTGCATGTTTATAGTAGCACAATTCTCAATTACAAAAATATGGAACCAGCCCAAATGTCCATCAATCAAGTGGACAAATAAACCATGGGGTGTGTGTGTATATATATATATATATGTATGTATTATGATATTTATATCATATATGTGTGTGTGTTTATACCATGGAATACTACTCAGCTATAAAAAGGAATGGAATAATGGCATTCACAGCAACCTGGATGGAACTGTACACCATTATTCTAAGTGAGGTAACTTAGGAATAAAAAACTAAATATCGTATGTTCTCACTCATAAGTGAGAGCTAAGCTATGAGGATGCAAATGCATAAGAATGATACAATGGATTTTGGGGACTTGGGGGAAAGTGTGGCAGGTAGGTAAGGGATAAAAGATTACACATTGGGTACAGCATACACTGCTCAGATGATGGGTACACAAAATCTCAGAAATCACCACGAAAGAAGTTATTCATGTACAAAAATAATAATAAATTTTAAAAACTGGCAGCTGGGATTTTGATAGGGATTGTGTTGAATCTATTGTTCAATATGGAAAGTCTTGGCATCTTGATGCTATTATGTCTTCCAGTCCATGAACATGAGATGTCTTTCCATTTATTTAGATCTTTAATTTCTTTCAATGATGTTTTGTAGTTTTCAGTGTACAAGTCTTGCATTTTCTTTGTTAAATTAATTCCAAAATTGTATTCTTTGATGAAATTGCAAATGAAATTTATTTCCTTAAAAAATGAATCAATAAAATAGAGATTGAGGTGAGGACCTATGCGCAAATGGTTTATTTGGGAAGGGACCTCAGGCTTTAGGACTGAGGAGGCAGCAGAATGAGATAAGGAAGGAACAGAAGCCAATACAAGTTGCATTAGCAAGGTCAACATTGTGGACAGTGGGAACTTATTCTCCCGGGACAATGTGAGAAGCCCACAGAATGACCTGCAGAATTAACCACTGGAAAAAGGGATGGCAGAAGCATTTGAACATCTGCCTTCACCCTTCACTGTGGAAGGTTACCACCCAAAATGTTCACTCTTGCACACTTCTGAGACTTGGACAAGTGTGCAGCGGAGTCAACTCCTGACCCAAGATGACAACCAGAAGGCACCTGGGGGCAGCAAGTGAGAAGTGAGAAGAGGCAGAAAGCAGATATTGAGTGAATCAAGTGAGTCATGGACTGCCACAAATGGTCTGCCTTAGCTGAGAGTGAAACCGAGGTGAGCCTAAGAGGATGTATGTCAGCTTTGAGTGACCTTTCCAGGTCTTTCCCCCAGTTTACAAGACAGCAAAGCAGGGCTTACAGATCTGAACCAGTTTATGGAAGGATGTGGATTTTTAAAACACAAATATTCAAGTCAGAGCACATAAAACATCAATCACTTAAATAAGATGACATGTTACTTAAGGTGTATTATGCTTATTGTCATTTGAAATATAATGACATAATCCCAAAGTGCAGCTGGTTAAAATTTGAGAAAAACAAACACATTTGTGTCTTTTTGCTGTGGCCTGGTGCCAGTTTTGTGTGAGTGTTCTTTCCTTTAGAATTTGGGATTTGTGGTCCAGGATTTCATGAAGCCCAGGACCCACATATCTGTGCCCAGTTGGCTTTGAAGCTATTGAAGAAAGAGGTTAGAGTTTGGTGGAGCATTTTTGTGGACCCTGCCTGGGAGGTGCCCCTCTAGTCCATCTGACACTTAGCTGCTTTATTGTCCTTTGAACTGTGGGCGTACTACTTTGAACTTTAACGGAAAGCTTGTTTCCCAATAAGGGGTATCTGACTTAGATGTGTTTTTCCAATAAGCTAGGCCCTGGCTGCCTTTATGGTTTTAATCCCGGGAACTTTACCTCCCCACTCTACCCCAGACAACAAACATGACCTTGTTTCTAAGAGACATGGCTCTAGAGCTGGAGGGACTTGTGTAGTCATCTGCTATATCCTCTCACTTCCTGCCTGTGACACACTGTGATTCTGATTTTTGGATGGGGCATCTTAATGCTGAAGGGAAAAATTATGTCACCCTAAGTGACCAAGAGAGTTAAAGTTACTCTTAGGAGCAGAACCCAAATCTCTTTCCTTTCTATACTTCCAAATATACTGGAATTGTGGCATCTTTACATGAACATTAACAGTAGGCCCTGCAGAGTTTGTTCAATAGTACAATAAATTTGTTTGCCATAGACGTGTTTTTCCAATAAGCTGGAAAAATAATAAGCTCTGGTATGTATGGCTCAATATGGCGGGTCACATGTTTGTAAGAGGATTCAGCTAAGCTCACTAATTACAGGGGAATCTTGACCTTAAGAGGCTGTCAAAAAGAAGAGGTTCCATGCCTTTAAATGGATGCTTGCAAGTTCTTGGGATTGGGGTTGGGGGTAGAGTGATGGAGATTATCTTAGTCCTTTTGGGCAGCTATAACAAAATACCTTAGACTGGATAATATATAAACAAGAGAAACAAGAGAGGCTAGCGAATAAGGGCTGCTGAAGTTAGGGACTAGAGTCATAGAGCTGGAACATCCTGGCTTGGTCCCACCAAGTTCTCTGGGAACCTCAGTTGAGTCCAGCCTGGCCAAAAGACATTCCTGAATAATGGCCCATCCATGCCCAAACTGTCACCCGTGATGCCCAAAACTCACTCCCAGCTAAATGTTACCCCAAGAAGAATAACACTAAGTAGTTTCAAATTATATATATATTTTTCTTTTTGAAATTTTTTTTTCAAAATTTCATAGTTATATACAGTAACATTAATTTCAACAACAGCAGTACAAAGCACACATTTGACTTACAGGAGCACTGATTGCCAAAGAATACCAAAGTGTTTCACCCTGATGATCCATGGGAGGACCCCACAACACTACAGACAGGTAGGAGGGAGAACAATGGCATTTTGCTGTGAACTTAATTGAGCTCACAGGAAAACAAAAACAAAAAACACATCACCAAGATTTTGCATTTTACATTCACCAGGATGTATGGCAGATAGAGTTAAAACATCAATAACTTAAAATATAATTAAATATTATTTAAGAAATATTATGCTTTAAATTATTTAAAAATAATCTCTTTGTGGATGTTATAATAAAATAATGTCACACTGCACCTGGGGGAGGTTGGGGAAAATAAATAAGCTTTTCTTCAAGCTCTGACTCTCAGTCCAGATATGAAGGCTCAAGGCTTCAGATTTTGAAATATTTGGTCCAGATGCTTCATGGAATCCCTGACCCATCTCTCCTTGGGGTCAGCACAGACCTCCTTGCCCCGTTTGGTCTTGAAGCTGTGGGGGAGAGAGGGCACAATTAGATGGAACACTTTGAAGATCCTACACAAGACTGTGGGCCATTGGTCCCTAGAACTAATCAGCCCTTGGTCCTTAGGGGAAGGACCCAGACCTGGGAGAGGAGGGAGGAGAAGAGTGGGAGGAAGAAGCTCCAGAAGGGAGCTCTGCTCTTGCTGTCCAGGTGAAACCCTCCAGGGTGCTGGCTACAGATATTGGGTTAGTTTCACCAAGCCCCTACAAGGGAATCCTAGAGCAGTTATGGACTCCTTCTTATGGGCTGAGTTTCTCTATGGGGTACAGGGGCCCTTTGGATAGAAGTTATATGCATCTGACTCATGTGGACATGAATCTTGACTTCTCTATGTTGTCCATCAGAACTTTTGAATGGGGGTGCCAGGCACTGTCCACTCACATCACAGCTTCCTTGGGACACTGGATGTTGGTGATTCTTGTGTAGCTCTCCAGCCTCTGGATAGGAATTTTCCTATTGATCACATTAAAGCAGCAGGTGATTGGAATGGAAACTGAATCTGAAAGAAATTTTGCAAAGAATGAGACATTTAGGACCCATTGTAAGTGTGCATTTGTAAGGAAAAGAAGACAAGGAAGGAGAAGACCAAGAAGTCCCCATCCCAAGTTCAGTGTCTTAGTCCAGATCCCAGAGATAAAATGTTGCCTGTGAGTCTCTTTCCTCTATTGAACTCTGGGGCCCGTCATTGTTGACTGGGTTTGGAAACATTTTGAGTAACAAGCTAGTCCTTGTCTACTAACCCAAACTTCTGACACTAGGAACATAAGTTCCAATACCTTGCTTCCCAGTCTTTTATCCTCACGGGCTTTAGAGCTAGCCTATGCCATATGCAGAGATTCCTCTGGGTCCTTATCCTCTTTACACAGCCACTGTTCTGGAAGGTACACTGAACCATAACCAAAATTTGAAGCTTCAGGCAATAGTTTCTTCCTCTCCACTACTGCCTGAAATGTCCTTTACACCCACAGTGAGAAACAGTTCTTCATTCTGGATTATTTCCCCAAACAATGGGAGGGTTGTTGCTCTAGCAGCTCCACTGTCTCCTCCCAAAACTGGGGTCAGGAAAGATCAAGGGAACCAGCCTCAGTGACCTGAGCCTGTGTTCCTAATGAGCTGTGACATAATGGCTCTTCTTAATTCCTCTTTTGGTCTCCCCTTAAAAAGGGAGAGGTCTTACCCGGCTGAGCAAGTCCCTGGGGGCTGAAAGTGGCTGCCATGAGCAGCAGGCACAGAAGCGCTGCAGAAACCTTCATCTTGGAGGGCAAGGGTGTGAGCTTCAGCATGAGAGGTGAAGGTTTCTGGGTTGTTCTCAAACTCTCTGCTCCTCTGGTGGTTCTGCCTGCCTTTTATATAGGGAGCAGAGAGCCTGGGCAGGGTCACAATCAAGGAAGGATGAAGTAAGACCTTCCTTGAATATGCTGAGTAGGCACCAGATCCTGGGATAATTTCCAGATAACAAAAGAAGGAAGTTGTGAGTTTCTATCTTTTGCTTAGGCTCTGTGGAGCAGAGGCTGAAGGGTATGGGATTGTGCTCAGCAAAGTGACCTCATTGAACTATTAAGGGCTCTGATTTCCTTGAAATGGAAAATTGTCTATAAGAAAGGAAGAATGGAAGCTGACATCATAGTGGAAGAGAGCCAAGGGCCTACCCCTCTGTGGGTAACAGGAGGCCAGGGATGGGCCTGAAGGCTTTGCTGGTGCTCTCCATCACACTTGAGTCACTTGCAGTTCTAAGCCAGGCAAGCTCCTTTAGAACTCCAGCCACAGAACGTTGGCTGCATGACAGAATCCTGGAACTAAGTCTTAATGCCCCAAAATCTTACTGTTGCAGAACATAAGAACTAGACAGCACATGCTGGTCTTGTAGCATGGTGGCTTCCAAACATTTTATTTAGATGCTCAAGTTTCTTTCCAAATGAAATTATATGGAGAAATCCAATATGTCATGGAGATTCAGGTGGAATGGGTCCGTTTGCAGAAGGCCTTCCAACTCTCTTGGTTCACACGCAGTAGGGCTGTGGGCGGGGCGTGGCAAGAAGGAACCAGGTTTGCAAACGACTGACCTCATCTACTCCCCCTGCAGGCCTGATCTATCCATCATTACAATATCATATAGAAGTTTTCCTGCTCTAAGAATTCACTGTATTCTTCTTTTCATCCTTTTTCCTCTCCACAAATCTCTGGCTACCACTGATCTTTTTACTATCTCTGTAAGCTTGTCTTTTCCCAAATATCATATGCGTAGTTGGAATCATATGGTAGGCAGCCTTTTCAGACTGGCTTCTTTCACTAAGCAATATGCATTTAAGGTTTCTCCGTGCCTTGTTGTGGTTTGATAGCTAATTACTTCCTTTCTTCTTTATTCATTTATTATTTTTATTGTGGTAAAAATGCACATACCATAAAATTTACCATCTTAACCATTTTTAACTGCAAAATTTAGTGGCATTAAGAACATTCACACTGTTGTGCAACAGTCTCAATGACTCTTTTCATCTGTAAACAGAAATTCTATACCTATTGATCTCCAGTTTCCCCTCCCCCAAGCCCCTGGCAACCACCATTTCTACTTACTGTTTCTGATTTTGACTACTCTAACTACCTCATGTGAGTGAAATCATATAGTATTTTTCTTTTGTGACTGGCTTATGTCATTTGGCATAAGGATCTCAGGGTTCATCTACGTGGTAGCATATGATATGCTACATATCCTTAAGGCTGAGTAATATCCCCTTGTATGTATATATATGTATCTGTTCATCTGTTGAGGGCTCTCTATTCTGTTCCATTGACCCATTTGTCTATTCTTTCACCAATACCACACTGTCTTGATTAATGTTTCCTAATAGTAAATCTTGAAGTTGGGTAATGTTAGTCCTCTGACTATTAGCTATTCTAGATCTTTAACCTTTCCATATAAACACTAAAATCAGTCTATCAAATCCAAAAAATAACCTGCTGGGATTTGGACTGGGATTGTATTGAAGGTACAGATCAAGTTGGGAAGAACTGACATTCTGACAGCATTAACTTCACCTATCCATTCACATGGAATATCTCTTCATTTATTTAGATCGTCTTTAATCTTTCATCAGAAGTTTGTAGTCTCCCTCATATATATTGTACATCTTAGACTAATTTCTAAACACTTCATTTTAATGGTGCTAATGT
The DNA here is from genome assembly GCF_009828535.3 of Hylobates moloch. Classification (NCBI taxonomy): domain Eukaryota; kingdom Metazoa; phylum Chordata; class Mammalia; order Primates; family Hylobatidae; genus Hylobates; species Hylobates moloch. The sequence continues at coordinate 11,021,957 of NW_026652285.1, read as the reverse complement.
ATATAGTATTGTGTATTAATTTCAAATTCTAGTTGTTCATTGCTGATATACAGGAAGTTATTGAATTTTATCTATTAACCTTGTATCCTGTAGCTAAAATTGCTTATTAGTGGAATGACTTTTTTTGTTGCTGATTCTTTGTGATTTTCTATACAGACAATCATGTCTTCTGTAAATAAAGACAGTTTTATTTATTCTCTCTAATCTGTATATATTTTTATTTTCTTGTCTTGTGCTATTGTGTTGGCCAGGCCTTCCAGTATTATTTTGAAATGGAGTGGTGAGAAGAAACATCTTTGCCTTATACTCAATCTTGGGAGAAAAATATCTAGTTTCTCACCATTAAGTATGATATTAGCTGCAGGTCTTTTTTAGTGCACTCTATAAAGTTGAGGAAGTACCCCTCTATTCCTAGTTTGCTGAGAGTTTTTTTTTAAATCATGAATGGCTGTTGAATTTTGTCAAAAAATTTTTTCCATCTATTGATATTATAATAAGATTTTCCTTCTTTAGAAAGTTGATATGATGGGTTATATCAACCAATTTTTGAATGCTGGATCAGCCTTGCGTACCTGGAATAAATTCCACTTGGTTGTATTATAATTCTTTTTATACATTGTCGGATTTTATTTGCTGATATTTTGTTGAGAATTTTGTTCATGAGTTTGGTTTATAGATTTCTGTTGGTTTGTAGTTTTCTTTTGTTGTAATGTCTTTATCTGGTTTTGATGTTAGGGTAATTCTGGACTCAGAATGAATTAGGAAGGGAGGAGAGGGGGCAATTACAAAATTTGTTCCTCAGGAATTCTCATTGTTTTATGGAAATAACATTGGTTAGTAATTGGCAATGTTATTGTTGAACTATAGGGTGTATATCTAAAATTTTACTACCAAATCCAAGATCAAATACTGCCTTTTCAATTAATGTGTTTAGATTTCTCACAAGACAGTAAATATTCCCCAATAATCTTGAACTTTAAAAGCTCTATAGGAGTTCATATATATCAGTGCACCATAATTAACTTAAGAATTTATTTCTCTATAGTTGGGAATCATACCATTTCCATTTTTATGGTTTTACACAATACTTGTGAAAAAGCTGATATGACATTGTTATTAATGTCTTCGTTTAATTTTATAGCCAAAGAATTAATAAATCAAAATATGTGGATATTATTAAGGCTTTTAATCAAATGAATACATTGCTGGAAAATTTGTCCCTTCACTTAAATGTGAGTGTATTATCCTTAAAAACATTTTATAATTGCTAAGAAGATATTTGTCTTGTTAAAAGACAAAAGAAACCTACAGTGATAGAGATTAGAACAGTGGTTCCTTTGCAGGTATGGACATCATGAGGGAACATTTTGGAAGCCAGGAATGTTCTACATTTTGATCAGAGAGGTAGTTAAATGGTTAACTACACATGTAAAATTCATGAAACTCTACATTTAAAATGCCTGCACTTTACTGCACAGTATATTGAATTATACTTCAAAATAAAGTAAATCAAAGCAAAGAGCTCACCATTATTTTGCTTACATTTTACTTTATTTGCTTTTTAATATGTATGTTAGTTGCTTTATTTTGTTCTTTTGATTAATATGCTCCTGTCCTTAAATTAGGTGGGTTTTTGCTGTTTCGATTCAGAAGAGATTTTTAAACATTTACCTCATGCATTTTTCACTTATTACAATTACTATGTGAACTTTTAACAGTAAAGAATTTGCAGAATATGGAACCTGTGTGTCATTTGGATTTCCTTTAATCGGAAAGGAAATTGAATTGCTCCAGGATGGCAGCTTTTTAATCATTTTAGGGGATGGTTCTCTGCCAGGTGTACTGTGTAGCACCAATCTGAGTGTGTGCATGGGGTGGGGGTATTGGCTTAGGGGTGGAATTTGTGTATATTTTTCAAGCAGCAATAAAGCCATTGTCTTATGTAATACCCTGAGGACTTTGTTAATTTTCTTCTAAGCTGACTTCAAACGAAAAGTGCATCCATGCACAGACAACAGAAATAGTTGTGAAAAATATAATTATTGGGAATCAAAAAAGGCTAGTAAAAATGAAGGGAATTAAGTGTCAAGGAACATGAGTCTAGTCTTGATTTGACCAATAACCTGCCCAAAGTGGCCTTGGGTGAGTCTCATTGACTTTGAGATTCACTATCCTCATCTATGAAGTATGGGGTTTTGACAGGTTTTGTGAATACAGTAGTTTTTGATCATGTGCTAACTTTATGAATTGGTGATAGATGACTAGAAAGTTTTGTTGTAAAAATAAAACAATGAGGCACTACATTGGGTTTTTGAATATAATGCTGTGATTGATTAGTGATGTCTGCTATTAGTACAGTAATAAGAAGTGGTACTATCTATGTAACCTATTCCAGAATTAAATAGTACTGAAGCTCTTCTCTAACTTGATTCATCTGTGATTGTCTGCAAATAATCAAATCAAAGAGCAGAGAGGCTCGGATGCTAGGAAATGTCAGAGAAGCGTTCTTGGCTGTCAGTCCTAAGACAGGCAGAATAGCATGATGGTTAAAAGTCTTCATTTGGATACTGGGAACACTGGTTAATATCTTTGTCAGAGAAGGCTCAGATTATTTAACTTCTTTATATTCCAATTTCCTACCTATTCTTTAATTTTCTTGTGTGGAAATGGATATTTATTTTTGTGCATTTTATGAATATTATCTGATACCCAAAACTTGCTTTGAAGAGTGAGTAGCATATGGTAGGTGATCAATAAACTAACTGTAATCAATAGTTAAGTAAGGTGGGTGTAGTGCCCAGAAGATAAGTGGATATAGATGTGTTATAGGGATGGAACTTGGGGAATATTTGTGCTGTGGATGAAGAAAAAAAATGTGTCTCCCCGGAACGGGAGCAAAGTGAGATCCTGGGATCCAGCCATGAATCAAAATACTAGACAGTTCTGGGAACTCAGAGGGAATGGAAGTCAGATCCCAGTGCTAACAGATGCCAAGGGGCATCAGAATTCTAATTCTGCAGGGAGTTTAGGAATCTCAGTTGGCAAGCCACTTTGATTATGCAATTTCCCTCTCATTTTATTTTTAAACTGAATTTGAGAAATCCTTATGTAAAAAGTTAAAACGAAACTTTAGGGCATGCAAATTCAGCAGCTGTTCTGGCCAGTGGCCTGGCTGTGTTGTTCAGAGAAGTGGTCCTTCTGCATTTCCTGTTTCTTTTCTCTTTGGTGGCTTCCCCATGAGCAGTTTTCTAAGGCAGACTTGACAACTATGTGAAATAGGACATATAGAACAAATATGTCTGTGGCTCAGTGGCTAATGGAGCAGAGCCTGAGATCAGAAACACCGTCTGTGAATGAAGGGCAGGAAATGTGTACCTTGCTATGGAACCAGACCTTCTAGATTCTTACCTGGTTCTCAAGGAGTGAAATTAGGTGGGAGAGCATCCTGGGAAGCCAAATTTCTGCTTTCATTTTTCAGCTCTGCTCCAACTGTCCTTAATGATCACAATATTATAGAATGAGTTGAAAGAGGCAGTTGCATTTAATTTATTCAAGCATTTCCCTTTACAAATGAAACAACAACAGAAGTGAAATGATTTATCATAGGTTGTGCAGCTACTTCATGACAAACTAGCACTGGCAAGTGGGAATGTCAGAACAAAAGCCATCATGGAATTCCAATTAGAGGTCAAGAACCATGCAGAAAACCTATAGTGAGGTGTCCAGAAAGCTCAGAGACTCTCCAGTGCGCTGGCCTCTTCAGACCTGCCTCCTGGAATATCCAGATGCCTGGGGCAATTATTAGTAATACAGAAGAGATGCCTTAACTCACACCAAAATACAGAGTCAGAATCTTCAGACATGAAGCCCCGATTCTCTATTTCTGAAGTGCTCTAGGTGACCAGGTAATTTTTAACCAAAGCCATTTTGGGAGTCATTAATCTAGTTCAAATGCCTCATTTACAGATATATAAACTGAGGCACAGAGTGGGAAAATGATTTCCCCAAAGTCACTTTGACAATTTAGTAAAGAATCAAAACCAGAATTCAGCCACAGGGTCACCATGCCCAGTTACACATTGGACTACCTCGTTTGGTCCCTGGTACCTGGTAGAGTCTTCATTGTAATGGAGGCTCCAGAATCTTTATTTTTTTGCCTCTGTAAGTTCATGTTGCAAGGATAAGCAATCCTGGGCCCAGCTGGAAAACAGATGAATCATTTCAAGGAGGATTACTTAATATGTCTCAGCAAAGGAGCATGAACAGATTCCATTCAGACTTGGGAAAATGGAATTTACTATTTCAAGCTTTTGTGTCACCAGTCCCCGCTCAATGCCTAATATTTGCTTGGCACAGGGGACCTTCTGAAATCCAATAAACTGTATAGGGATGTCTATTCTTGTCCTTTGTAACTCCCTGGAATCAATTGGAATTTTAGGATAAACTCTTGAATGAGGTCTGGGTATGCGGCTAGGTGTAAGGAGGAGAGGTGGGCAGAACTGCTTTATTATGAGAACTAAGAAATTGTCTTGATGACAGTGAACTGTCCAGTTGCCCCTGGGGATTTGAGGGTGCTATCGGGATGTGCATAGAAGTCTCCTGGCCTACCTTGCTGGTTATTTGGGCAAACATTGCATAATGCTGGGTTCCTGGCTTGCTTGGTAGTGTAGATTCTGGTTACTGTCTTCCCCTGCTCTGTCTCTGCTGGTGGTCATGGTGATGTGGTCCAAGACACACATTTAAGGACTAGGGCTGAAAATGGAATTTGTCTGTTGAATCCCCTCATTTCCTAAATATACAGATTACCATCTCAACTTTATTGATGGAGCAGCTGAGGATGAGATTAGGGAATTGATATACTTGAGGTGAAACAGAGCACCCCAGGGTCTGGTTGTCCAGGCCAATCTCTTCCCAGGGCTCCTGGTTTTGAGTGTAATGCCTGGAATAGTGTGGTATGGTTTGATACAGCATAATGTGGGCTGCCTCTTATCCAGATTTCAGGAGTTTTCTCACCAGTCTACTTTCTCCTTACTTGGGCTGCTGGAGTCTTTATCACTGGACCACCCCTGGTCACTGGCAGGTGAAAGAGACATGGAGACTCTTGTCCTAGCTCTTAAATGCATCTGTCTGGAGGGACACATGCCACTTCTGCTTACATTTTATTGCCCAAAGTGGATCACACAGGTTGTCGGTTTTCAAGATGGCCTGGAAGTACAACCCTGCCCTGTGCACAGAAGAGGAAGAACTGGAAATGTCAGACATCTCTAATCACTACCAGATGTTCCATGTTATCCATGTCGGTTTAGTAACCTTTGAGCCTTATGACGTTCTTGGCTAAGCAATTTCTCATACTTCACATTCAAATAGTCCAACTCATTTATCCAAAGTGTCTTTTACTTTAACTTGAGGCAGGGTGATGGGTCTAAAGTATTTCATAATATTTAGTGCACTCCACAGTATTCTAAATAAAACATATTAATTTTGTTGACATAAAAACCAAACCCACAATTGACTTTTATCTAAATGTCAGAGAATAGTGTTAATGATTCCACAAGTTATTCATATCAACTCAACAAAGTGGGAAATTATTATAAAGCCCTCAATGACAAGGTGTTAATTGGTACTCAGGGTGGTATTTTTACTTCATTATTTATTAAGATCACAATTAAGCTCATCAAGGCTAACAGCCTCTAGGTTAATAGCTGTTAGGCACTGTGAAGGAGTCATTGCGCAAATAAATGTTCCACATCACACACAAAATAGTCGGTTTTGTTTATATCACTGTTTTTTAAAAACTGAAACCAAGTAGTCTACTTGATTTATTAATAGGATTAATATGCATTATACTCAATAATAGCATTCTGAGTCAAATAGTGTTTCATTTTCTTTGTGTGAAAATCAACAGTTCATTTCTATTCTATGTTGTTAAAGATAAGAAAGTACAATATGAAGTCAACTGTAGAGTCTTTAGGTCAGTATAATAAACATTTATGTGTTTTAGACTACATGAACTAGTTAAAAAAACATAAAACATCTCCCTCAAGGCACCTGCCAACATTGGTGTGTAGCAATGGACGGCTGCAGTGTGGTGCCTGCGCCCACATGTGCCTTCAACATTTGCCTGCAGCGTCCATGCCAGAGTCATTCCCACAAGAGGGTTCTTCAAGAAGAAATTGCAACTTGAAGCTTCCAAGTAGCCCAATTTTAGCTGTGTGGTTTTAATTAATTAATTAATTTTAGAGACGGAGTCTCACTGTGTTGCCTTGACTGGTCTCGAACTCCCAGGCTCAAGTGATCCTCCTGGCTCAGCCTCCCAAAGTGCTGGGATTACAGGCACCCACTACTGTGCCCAACTCCAGCTTTGTGGTTTTAAATTTCATTGCTTTTCCCATTCAAATTTCTGAGATTGGTCTAATCATACATAACTAAAGGAGATAAAGTCATTTTTAACTGACCTGTGGCTGCTGTGATCTGCAGAAATACTGTTTCTTCAAGAACCTGCCTTCAAAAGTCAAGAGGTTTCTATTTCATTGGTGGAGGGTACTACACTTCCGTCACTTATCTGAAGCATTTCCAGGATGTGCGCTATTGCTGAGAACAGCTTCTGAAGTGTTTCTGGCATTGCCACCAACACAGAAAGAGGTACCTAAAAAACTTGTAATAAATTTTAAATGGTTGCATTTTTCTTGTAGAAAACATAAAAGATATTGTTCCCTAAAGGAAAGGACAAAAATGTATCTGCATTTAGGGCAATCAATTCATTCTGCTTCAGCCTGGACTTTCTTGGTTTTAGCAATGAAAGTCCAGTGTCCCAGGAAACCTCTCAGTTTTGGGCAAATTAGGACAGTTGGTCACTCTATCTGTGCTTTAAACACTAAGATTGGATCCGGCTGCTCTATTTATGTATTTTCTCCCTTTCTTCTCTCTCCATCTCGCTCTGTGTGTGTATCTGTGCGTATACACATATGTGTGCATATATATGTACATAGGTATGTACATATAAATATACAAACATATACATATACACATATACACATGTATATAAATACATATATGAACATGATGTACATATGATTATATTTATGGCTTTTTTCACTTAATGAGTCATGCACTCTCTCAAGTCATTAAATATCCTTCAATTGGTTGAATTTAGTGGCTTCATACTGCTTCATTATAAAAATGTCATACATAATTAAAGCATTTCTTTATGATTAGGCATATATAATTTATATTTTCATTTAAAAATAATTTTAATTAACATTATTTTGAAAACCCAAGTTTAAAAATCCTCCCCCATGTCTTTACTGCTGTTGAAATGTGAAGCTTTAGTAGATATTGCCATATTGCTTTCTATAAAGTTTTTACTCAGGACAACATTTATTAGTTGTAGTAGGCGAATAAAGGACCCCTTTGGCTAGGCACGGTGGCTCACATCTGTAATCCCAGCACTTTGGGAGGTCGAGGCGGGTGGATCACTTGAGGTCAGGAGTTCGAGACCAGCCTGGCCAACATGGTGAAACCCTGTCTCTACTAAAAATACAAAAATTAGCCCGCCATGGTGGCACATGCCTATAATCCCACCTACTTGGGAGGCTGAGGCAGGAGAATTGCTTGAACCCAGGAGGTGGAGGTTGCAGTGAGCTGAGGTCACACCACTGCACTCCTGCCTGGACAACAGAGTGAGACTCTATCTCAATAAATAAGTAACCCCTAAAAGTTCACTCCCTGATCCCTGGAACCTGTGAGTCTGTTACCAGGGATGAGGGGGTGAGTTTTTTTTTTTATCGTATCTGCTTTAGATAATGGCTAACTGGGAAGGAGTTAGAGAAAAGGAGAGAGAGAAAAGGCAGAATGGCCATCTCTCTGCGGAATGAGTTCAGGTTGCTGGACCAAACAGCCACAGGATTCGGACAGTCCTAAGTTTCATTTCACTTTTCACACTAAGGATCTTTGCGGATGGGATCCAGGGTACAGACCTTGAGATGGAGAGATTATCCAGGTGTGCTCAATCTAATGCCATGAGTCCTTGAAAGTGGAGACTCTTTTCTGAGTCTCATCAGAGAGAGGAGATGGAAGAAGAAGAAATGCATAGTATGAAAGGGACTTGACCCACTGTTGCTGACTTTGAAAATGGAGAAGGGGGCTCTGGGCCACAGAATACAGAGGCTTCTAGAAGCTGGGAAAAGCTCTTGTCTGACAGCCATCAGGAAAATGAACATTTCGGCTCAATAAACCAATAACCCAAAGGAACTGAATTCCGCCAATGCCAAGAGCAATCGAAAAAATGGATCCTTCCCTAGAACTTCTAGACAGAAGCACATTCCTGATAATACCTTGGTTTCAGCCTGCTGAGGCCTATGTTCAGCTCCTGACCTCCAGAATTGTAACATAATACACTTATATTGTTTAAGCCACTAATTTTGTGGTAATTTATTACTGCAGAAATAGAAAAGTAATACATTATTAACTGAAAGTAGATGCTACTTTGTTAATAAAAAATATTATTTTGTAAATAGGCAAAACTAACTTGTAGTGGTAGTATTGAGACTAGATGTTGTGGGGTATTGACTGGCAGGGAATGTGAGGGAGACTGGGGTTTAGAAATGTTCTACAAATGTTGATCTGGATGGTGATTCCTGGGGCATATGTATGTAAAAGTGATTTAACTTCTTTGAACTTTATTGTAGGAAACCATTGCCTCAATTTAAAAGTTAGCAGAAAGAAACTATTCCAGTATGAGCTTGTTTAAATTTGTGTCTACTGGTTGGTATTTTTGTGTACATGTTCAATGGTTTATGTTTTTATCTGGTGAATTATCTGATAGTCTTCTTAGCTTAGGAGTTCAATTATTTTTTTAAATTTATTTATAAGAGACCTTAAATCTTCTACCTGTTGTTTATCTATTTTTTTTTTAAACTCTGGATCTTCTTTTAACAATACCGAAGTTCCAGAACTTGAAACATATCCCTAACCTCAGGATTTCCTCTCACAAGAGGGAACTTACATTTACAAAAAAGCATCTGGGACTGTCCCTGCCAATTGCCTCATATAACACCGATACAGAGTCAAGTTTTCTTTATAAATTAAGTTTATATAAATCCCCAGTCCACATGCAAGGCAAGTGTCACACAAAATAAGCTCAGAAAGTTTTCATTCTCCAGTGATGTGGCTTGACACAAAGGTGCATCCAGAGCTAAGAAATGAAAATAGTGGTAAAAGTCAATTATGAGAAAGCAAAGTGGGTTAGTAGAATGCAGGGCATTTATGTCAAGTGCCTAATCCCAGCTTGCCTGCTTAGTAGCAATGGAACCTATTTAGATATTATTAGGTCCACCTGCTTCGTGTATCAAATGTGGGGATATACAAGATCAAGGACGGCAAATAGGTTTTCACTGCAAGTGTCAACTGGAGAGGTTTATTGGAAAAGATAATGAGGCCTTATGTGGGCTATGAGAAATAGTGGTGTGATTCTTTACTGATATTCTCCATCAGTACAGGATCAGGGAGGAGCCTACCTCTGGGACATGTTGGCCATTTCTGGGCTAGGAGATTATCTGTGTTCCTCTCTATTTTATTTTCCCATGATTGATTATCATCTTGAAATGAGTCTAATCTGAGACCTGGACACTTAGGGCATTAGGAATCAGCAGAGAAGTGTTCTTTGCTGTTTAGCTCTAGGACAGGCAGGACAGTGGTTAAAACAATGGACTCTGTAGCCAGATTGCCAGGATTTGGGTGCTTGGATGTTTTGAAAGCTTATTTCAGGTCTCTGTGCCACTGTTTTCCTATCAGCAAAATAGGTGTGAATTAAACTAGTTGACACAGGAAAAGGGCATTGAAAAGTGAGGTGTTAGCATATGGTAAGTATTTAATATACTCATTGTTATAGATATTGATAGTGAGAATATAGTGATCAGAGGATGCTAGACAGAGACCCAGGATGTGGACTATTGAAGAAGGACTCCCTTAATTGTCTTCATGCATTCAGATGAAGACATGTGATAGAGATGGACCTTCAGGAATGCCTGTGCTGGAAATAAGGAAATAAAAAGAGTCTCCCGGAAACAGGGAAGCAAGAGACCCCAGGATCTTCACATGAGCCAGAGGTGCAGGATGCTCTGGACCCCAGAAGGAATAGGAGAAAGATCCCAGGTATGACACATACCCAGAGACACCATGCTCATGTTCTGCAGATGGCCCAGAGACTACAGTCGGAAAGTCCCTGTGTTTTGCAATTTCCCTTCCTTTGGTTTTGGTTTTAATGTGGATTTCAAAAACCTTAGCATGAAAAGCTAAAATGAAACTTAAGACTGCCCAATTCCTGCAGCTCTTTGGTCCAGCAGCCTCAACGCATTCCCTGGGGAGGTGGCCATTCTGCCTTTTCTCTCTCTCCTCCTTTTCTCTAACTCCTTCCTAGTTAGCCATCATCTAAAGCAGATGCAAAAACGTGCTCATAGTTTAGGAGCTGGTGAATGGTGAGACCATGGTCTAGACCATAGTCTAGTAGTAGACAGGGATCAAGTAGCATTGGAAAAGAAACAAATCTCCTGCAATGGGAGCTGTTCTCTGTCTTAAGGGATTCCCAAGGCATGTAGCAGGGTCAGGTAGAAGAATGTTCTGCAAATCACAAGTTCTGAAGAATGGCTACATTCTTCACCTTCATCTCAGGTTTATTCAGGGATCACAACAGTCATAGAAATAATGGAAAGAGGCACTAGGAGGGAGAGATGAACTGCGTCACAGCAGGTCACACAGCTGGTTTATGGCGATCCAGGACTGGAGACGAAGTGAAAGGCCACACAGGACTTGGGCAGGTCATTCCAAAGACTGCCATGCAAGTTCAAGGCCGTGGTGTCTGAACTCACGTGTGAGAGAACAAAGGAACCTCAGAGAGCATCGGTGTTCTAGTGCTAGACTGAGCTATACCTTTGTATCCCCAGGAAAACTGATTAAAATCCTGATGGGGGCACTGTTCCTCAACCCAATGTCCTGACTCAGAATCTGGGGATAAGGCCAGGAAATCTGTATTTTCAGAAGCAGTCCTGGTGATTCTGATTCATAGTCAATTTGGAAACCATCAATCTAGTGCAACAGGTAAGCTGGGTCTCATGGAAGAAAACATGATTTGCACAGACTTACCTGACACACAGCCCAAAGAAAGAGCTGAGGATGCAATGCTCAAAGAAGTGCAATGCATTCCTGTCTGGTTGCTGGTCCCTACTGGAAACTGCTCTATTAGAGGCCCCAACATCTCCAATCCTTTGAGTTTACAGGTTCATGCTATGGGAGTTGGAGGAAAAACAACCTGAGAACTTCTTCAACATAGAGACATACAGCATTTACCGTTTTCCACCGCCTTCTGCCTAAGACTTGCTGAGTGCCAGAGGGTCTTCTGAGTATCAATGCATATGGTGATATTTTAGTTTTTTTTATTCCAACTTACTGTGTGCTTCTACACTTGGTTAGAGTTTTAAAGTTCACTCCTGATTGGTGTTTGGAGATGAGATCTTGGTGGCAGGAGAAGTATACAGAACTACTGGATCTGGCAGGAGGACCAATGAAGTTGTCTGGTTGCTAATTGCTCCCAGGACTTTTGTTGAATTTGGGGGTGGGGATGGGGGGCCTTAATGAAAAATCTGTGTCTAAGCAGGCAATGCCTGAGCAAGGAGTGGGTTCACAGTAATCCAGGTCCTGGCTGGTACATGAAGACAGATTTGAAATACTTTCCTTTCCAACTCTTCCCTAGCCAGTGCATGTGGTGATGGTTCCCAAGACATAGTTCCTGGGGCTAGGAAAACATGTGAGATCATTTGCCAGATTCCCTCACTTGCTGCCTGTAACACAGCATTATCCCCATTTAACAGAGAGGAAAACTGAGGCCCAGAAGGAGAACTTGATATTCCACAATGCTCAGGGAGTCACTGCCACTAGTGGAATTAGCATCAATGTCTCCTGCTTCCCAGGGTGAGATTTTCCAGTGCTCCATGCTTCTGAGTGCTCTGCTTTCTACAGAAGCTATCGTTCTCTCCTCAGGACTGGCAGGTATTGGCCCTGCTGTTGGTCTTTACAGTTGGTGAGGAGATAAAATTATAGCTAATTTCCATACAAATGGATCCCCTTTTGGAAAAAGGAGTTGGCCAAACTCATAGACTGCAGTAGAATCTTAGGGGTCATCCAGGAAGATGATGCCCTGTCTTTTTGAATCCATGTTTTAAAAGCTCTGCATTTGGGGCTTATAGGGCTAGTGATAGAGGGAAGTGAACTTGGGGCTCAGGGTAGGCATGCATCTGAATACTGCCTTGTGACATTTTGGTAGTGAGTTCTAGGAGCTGGGTCCCTAGGCTTCCCACTCTGTCCTCTTAACCAAATATCTTCAGTAAGCTCCAGCTGACCCCATTCTTCCTATGAGTTGCTGCCTCTCCTCCACCCCTACCATCCCTTCTTGCCTGGATTATTGCGGATACCTCTCTCAGGTCCTCCTTTCCACATTGCAACCTGATGCAGCCAGAAGCTCTGTCTTCCTCATGCATACCTCTGATTAGGCTGCATCTCTTCCCCACTAGTTCACACACTTTCAGTGTCTTCCTCATGCATACCTCTGATTAGGCTGCGTCTCTTCCCCACTAATTCACACACCTTCAGTGTCTTCCTATGACATTCAGAACTGAACCCAACTGTCCATGTTGACATTCAAGATCCTCCAAAATGTAGCTCCAAGCTTGCATTCCAAATTTTTAAAATGTTTTTCCTATTTCTGGACAAAATTCTAGCCAGACAAGAGTTCTGCTTCTTGCCTACTCTTCTGTCCACCCTAAATTAGCTCAGTTGAACCTCTCCTTTGATCTTACCCTATCATTTAAGAGAGGTCCTTCTTATGCCTCTTCTTCACTGACAAGTGTAACCTGACCACTGAATCTATTGCCACCTGCTCTTCCTCTGATGTTTCAATTCACCATTGGTATTCCTCTGGAGTTGAGGATAGGTTGAATGGGACTGACTGCAGCCAGGGAGAACATTTCAGAGGCTATTGCTATAGACTGGGTGGGAAAGCTCCCCTGGTAGGAAAGAAGGTGTGGTGGGCAGGAGAGGAAGGAAATGGCTGTGGGCTGATGCTGAACAAGTGACCATAGTCCTTGGTCCCAGGAGGTTGGAATTAGGGACTAGAATCACAGTGCCAGGGCAGTCTTGTCTGTCTTGAACCTGCATGGAGACCAGCCAAGTCAAAAGCCCATTCAATGGGATGATGGCCTCCACTTCCTAAAGCCATGCCCTCACCCCCAGCTTCATTCTTCCAGCTTCATCTTTTTCAGAAAGAAAATACAAGTGCCCAATTTTATTTTATTATTTATACTTACTTATTTATTAGAGAAGTTTGCTGGGAACCAGACCTAAGCCTGTCATAAACAGGCCTTAAAGAAACTGGCCATAAACAGGATTTCTGCAGCAATGTGATGTGCTCATGATGGCTATCATGCACACTGCTAGAAGTTGTTGGTTTACTGGAGCAGGGCAAGGAATGCCTGGCCCACCTGGAGTGGAAAACTGCTCAAACCACAAGCAATAGCATGAGCGGCCTGTGCCTTAACATATTTTTGCTGCAGATAATCAGCCAGAACCTATTTCTCTACTCCTTGCTAAGAATGCTTTGTTTCCCGTAAGGAATGCTTTTAGCTAATCTATAACCTATACAAACAATGTGTATCACTGGCTTACTGTCAATAAATATGTGGGTCAAATTCCATTCGTGGCTCTCAGTTCTGAAGACTGTTAGCCCCCTGATCCCACTTTGCACTCTATTTCTGTGTCTTTATCTTCAATTCCTCTAGCGCCGCTGGGTTGGGGTCTCCATGACTGAGCTGGTCTTGGTAGAAGGTCTCACTTTGTTCCCCAGGCTGGAATGCAGTGGCATGTTCACAGCACACTGCAGCCTCAATCTCCTGGCTCAAGCAATCCTCCCACCTCAGCTTCCTGAGTAGCTGGGAATACAGGTGTGTCACCATGCCTGGCTAATTTTTGTATTTTTCATAGAGAGAGAGCTGTGCCATGTTGCCCAGGCTGGTCTCAAACTCCTGGGCTCAAGTGATCCACCCACCTTGGGCTCCTAAAATGGTGGATTACAGGCGTGAGCCACTATGCCGGACCAACTGCCTAATTTTATAAGCAAAATGTTTTCTTGAAAATCCCAGAGCTATACAATAGAGTAGACCTGTTCCCCAAACTGGTATCCTGGGAAGAGCCCAGAGACTGGCTTCGGTGGCCTAGAATTCCAGTTCCGGCTTGTACCAATCTGGTTTCTCTTGAAACATATTCCCATTTTTTAGGGAAAAAAAATTTCCCCTAAGTTCTGAAGACCCTTATTGCAGTGACATTCTGAGGGCCATTATTGATCAGATTGTCCTGGAGGTTGTTAACTTTCCTGAAAGGAGAGAGGCCTTACCTGGCTCAGCAAACACCTGGGAACTCATGGTGGCAGCCAGCACAGAAGAGCTGGGGAGACCTTCATGTTAGAGGGCAAGAGTTGGAGGTTTCTGGAATTTTCTAGGCCTCTCTGCTCCTTTGGCTGCTTTACTTAATTTTTAAAACCAAATCATTATGTTATTTTATAGGACATAAAGAATTAGGGAGAAGAGAGGGAATTCCTTGGCAGAATTATTGTCAAAGAATTATGAGATGAGATCCAAAATCTGCAGAGTAGGCATTGGGTCCTGGGGAGGTTTCCAAGAAGTGGAAAAGGGAAGCAGTGGGCTGGGACTGGGCACATCTTCCATCCATTGCTGAGACTAATGGGGATGGGATAGGAAAGAGAGGTGCAGTCATGCCCAGCCTAAAAAGAGGAAATGCTCCGAGTTGGATCATCTCATGGGCTGCACTTCCTTTGCACTTAAATGTTTTCTGTAGAAAAGAGAGGAAGAAAGTAAATTGTGGTCATAAGAGAGGTGAGTAGATCCAAAATTTGGACTATCCTCAACTCTGTCAGCATCCTCATCATGGACTTAAACCGTGGCTGGGATTCCAACCAGAGATTAGGAAAACCTGTATATTTCTAAACCTTGCTAGCAGGGTTCTAAGTAATACCACTCTTCACAACCCAGGGTGGTATTAATTAGAACTTTGGCTGAATGAGGGACTCCAGGAATCCTACAGATATAAAGCTATCTTATAGCTTTATCTTAGTATCAGAGGATATGTGATGCTGCGTAGCATATGAAGATCTTGGAGTGCTGTGGTTTTCAAATCTTGCTTTAGCTGTCAAAGTCTTTCCCCAAGTAAAGTCAAAGGGGAATTCCAATATATCACCAGGGCCAGTGGAGTGGTCTGTGTGATGCAGGAGCTGGAGGCCCCTGTCCCTCACACCCAGCTCCAGGGAACAACAAAGTGTGGGATGAACTGATCCATTAAAGCTCTCCCAAAAATGCATATCAAGGCAAGGTATCTGATGCAATGTTAGTAGACAAACTGACATAGCTTCTACTTGCTCCAGTGGATGGTTGGTGCAGGGTTGAGAAATTCAGTAGCATAGCTACATCAAATGCCAGCTTGGAAGCATGTCATGGATATTTGTCTAGTTACCCCTGCACTGCACATTCATCCCTGCCTCCATCTTGCTCATGCAGATACTCAAGATTAACGCCTTGAATTCTTGTCTTTTTTTTCCTACACTATTCCAAGTTCTAGAAATTATTGCTAACTTGACTTCCATCCTCCCTCCTCCACGTAGCCCTACTAGACTGCTCAGATTTCATTAGACAACACCCTTTCTACTGCCTGAGTTGTACATTTCATTTATTTGACAGTAAACCTGCCAGGCCAGGCCTGTATTTTCTTTTCTAATCAAAACAGGAGGCTTTCCTCAGGCCCTCTACAGACCAGCAGTCTTCACTGAAAACCTGCGAATGACATATGGGCATAGAAGAAGGCACAGGAGCCTTGCCCAGAGGGGACCGGCATTCTCTTTTGGATGTTGGATCAAGGATAAGTCAACAGCTTATAACCTTCAACTGAACTTCCTTTAGGTAAAGCCTTAGGTTGTACTTGTCCCGAGGCCAGGCAAAATGCCCACTTGTATCTATTAGACTGATTCCCTATGCTTATCAATCACTGGATGTGGGAAAGGATGAAAAATAAGAAGCTGTATCTCAGTTTATACTTCTGGAAACAGTGGGATTATAGTGTTATAAGGGTTAAATTAATAGACAAATGAAAAGTGCTTTAAACAATGACAAGCACATAGTTAAGTTCTCAGTAAGCTTAACAGTTGTTACTTTTAGGAACTTCAGAAGAAGTATGGCTAGGAAATGCTAGGAAGGGACTCAAAGTGTAAGACAATAACATTCTCATGATTTCTCCCAAACAGAAGCTCATGCTTTCAAATTGAAACATGTTGCAGTGGGCTATGTTTTCCAAGGAATGCCTTGTGTTGTGGAAAAGAAATGATGAGGAATGCCAGAGAAAGGGAAGAGGTCCCAGATATCTTGCCAAGGATCAACTGTTGGGAGTACTCCAGGCTTCAGAGGCATGTGGCTAATGTCGTCCAGGAACAGCAGCTTCTGAGTGATATCAGTGTCATAAAGGGGCAGGACTTCAGTGACAACAGGCAGTTTGTCTGCTATTTTCATTTTGCAGATTACCTTCCCATACTTCAACTTGATGCTACCTGCAGAAGTTGAGTGTGAGAATGTTAAGCCCACATTTCAGACCATCTGTGTTCAGCTGTTCTGCCCAGCTCAGCTGTCTTCTGCAGAGAGTGGGTGGCTGTCCAGCTTCTTTCTGTTTCTCGTTTTTGGTGACTCCTTGACAGCAGCCATCTAAAGTGGATTCAATTCACATTTTCTGCTGCTGGGGAATGAGAAACCTGTGGTCAGAAATAACTCCTGATGGGGGCTGGAAATGAGTCACTTACGGTGAAAACAGATCTCCTGGCTTCCTGGAATACAGAACCATCTGATGGAAGTAAACCTGAAAACATGGACTCCCAGCTTTGTTCTTTGTCTCAGATTCCCTCTGAGACTACACAATTAGAGGAAGAATTAAATAGGACCTGAGAACTCTTGTTTTCCACCCTGTCTTTTCTCAGAAAAACTGAGACCTGAGAACAGAAACAAAATCCTTAAAGTCATTCAGGATTAATATCCCTGTTAATAGGCCCAGGTGTCTCAGTGCTCAGGTCCTGGATATATCCCACGAGTCTTTTACTACAATGTACTCTCTCATACTGGGCCTCATTTATCCCTTCCACAAAACAGAACCAGCTGGTATTTGCTACTAGCCTTTCCCAAGGTTGCTTGGAAGTTCCTGGAAGAAACATTCCATAAACTTATTTGCACAGCATGTAGTGATGTAGCTGATATGCAGTAGACACTCAATAAATAATGATGGCTACTTGTGATGAATTGTTCTCCAGGCCAGGAACTACCAAATTTATGTGTGTTATCTAATTTAATCCTTCTGATTGACTCTGAAGTAAGTGCTTTTATGGTGCTTGTTATGAAGAAGAGAACTGAGGCTTAGAGAAGCCAAGTATCTTACTCACAAGGCCCATAAACACACTCTTTAACTATGCTGAGCATGCACCCAAGTGCCTTTGTTTACAATGCTGTTTGCCTATTATTTCACATAATCCTCCAGTGGCAGGTGTCTTTATCCCTACTTTACCAGGGAAATTAAATGATTTTGGGGCACACCAGAGCTGGAGCAAATCCAGGAGGTAGAACAGGGTCCACTAGCCCCATCCCTACTCTAATACATTGAACTAGAATCTTTGGGGAAGATAATTTTGAATCTGTAGTTTTAGACAAGCCCCTGGTGATTTTAATACATAGGAAGTACATCCTGATTGATGTTAAGGGCTGAAGTCCGCTAGGCTATAGGAGAGGCAGAGAGGTTTTTTGTACTCAGAGTGGGAGCCCTTCTGTAGTAGATACAAAAGGCTCTCTGATGGTTCTAGGGATCCATGCTTCTACTTGCGGCTCTCACAGTGAAATCTTCCAGAAATAGAGTAAGTGGTCAGCTATACTGGCCCCTGTCTGACTTGGGCTTATGAGTGTAGCACCCTCTGACAACATTCCCTCCCTCAAAGGGTGGAGCTAATGATGCTTTCCAAGAGGTAGTGCTCTCAGAATAGGAGATCTTGGTGGGTCATTTGTCAGATCCCTTAAAAGATATTAATATACCCCTATTATGGATGGGGTAACTAAAGCCAAAAGTAACACAGTGACAGAGACCAGTTCTCTGTCTGTGATGAAACTGAGGTCATCTGCTTCCTAGATCAGTGCCCTTCCTAATGTCTCATTCTGTTCTTTATATTGCCTTGTGCCATTGCCACCACACAGTCCAAGGGGGACAGTCTTATGAGTGGTGCCCCTGGGAGCTTTGCATGCAGTGGCCCTGCTGGGCATGTATGACATAGTAGGCCATTGGCCCTCCAGACCAATGGCCTTAGACCACACAGAGTTATACCAGCAGGGCACCTGTGACCCTTTTCTACCCTTGGGGACATAGCTGGTCTCTGCGTTCAGGTACATAGGTAATGTGACCAATGGAACCACAAGCTGATTTTGTATGCTGAAAGGGAATCCTGATTTAAGTTGCTTATACAGGAAGATGAGGCCCTGTCCATTTGATTGGAAGCTCTCAAGCTAGTAAAGTTAAGGTGTGAGTAAACAGTGACAGAGAGAAGTTAATTTTCTGGGTCTAAGAAGCTAAACTTTAATAGCAGCTTTGGCTTTTAGAAAGTTTCCATGTCACTGGTTCTACTTCTTCATCCACAGCATTTGGCATTCCACCCTGCCTCAGCCATTCTTGCAATTATCTTCTCCCCTCCCAACTACCAATGCCCCAGTTCCATACCCTCCATACACTGCAATAGTGAGCTAAATGCTTCTCCCTTCTCCCAATTCAGCCCATGGCCACCTGGCTGCCCTTCCTGAAGCCCCTCATAATGTGGTCATGGCACTTCTCTCCACTGAATCAAATCTCGCAATTCTTTCTATTCCTAGAGTGACCACATGCTCCAGTTTGCTTAGGACAGTGTTAATTTATATCTGTTGTTCCAGAATAATTATGAATAATACCACTTTTCTGCTCTCAAAAGCATCCTAACTGGGCTGGGAAGAATCATATGTTCACCTTATATGGAGCACAAACTCCCCACCTAGACAGCCTGGCCTCAAACTTCTTTCCAAATTTCCCCATCATTTCACACATGCTCCAACACTGACACCTTTTGATGGGCTCCCACCCAACTGGGTAAATGCAGCATGATCATTCCTACTTCTTGGATTTTGCTCAAGCAACACCTCTTCTCCTCTACCTAGGCTGAAATACCTTCAGCAGAGCCTTTCCACTTTGTGCATGCACCAAGACCTACTTTAAGCTCCACCACACCTGTAAAACCTGCACCTAAACCTCTGGTCAAGGGTCACCTAGCCTTCCTCTGATTTCCCAGTGTCTGTCATGTCTGCCTAGTCTGGGTTGGAAGACCGAGGAGCAGGGTCGGGTGGAGGGAGATACCATGGGGCTGTTAAAATAGGTCCCAGGAGAGGCAAACATGAGGTGGGGAAGAAAGGAATGGTGGCAAAGCTCCTGATATTTTCCTAGCTGAAGTTTGGTGTCTGGGAAATACTATCGAAAATGGGAATAGAGGGCTGGAATGGGTTTGTCAGTTTCACCCTGCATTTTAATGAAGACCAGCTAAGCCAAAAAGTCACTTCCCAGGGACACAGTTCCCACCCCCATAACCAAACCCCTCTTGGCCACAGCCGTCTTCGTCCCCCTCAGCTCAGTGTGGATTTCCCACAAAAAAATTACAACTAGTGACTATAATAAAATATGCACATACTTTATGTATTCCTAAAACAACATTTACTTCCATTTAATGAGTCACACTTTGGGTTCACAAGAACAATGACATTTTTATACTGATCATCTTTGCCAGGACTTTTACAAGATTCTAGGGAGGAAGAGAGGAGAGGGGGAGCATTGCCCACACGTGACGGGGATCGAATTTGGGCTCCCAGGGGGTAAAGAATCTGCACAAAGCTTTACAGTTTAAAAATAACTGATATACATGGAGGATAAGTTTTAAAGCCTCAATAAATTAAATGCAATAGTTTTAAAATATATATATATATATATATATATATATATATTAAATAAAACCCATTCCCTTTGGACTGATAATGGGGTTACCTCAGAATGCATTGTAAGAAGGGAAAACAAATTAGGCAACACTCAGGCTCTGGTTTGGTTTCAAAAATGGTGATTATTTATGGCTTTGGAGTTGGAGATTTTTGGTCCAGATACTTCATGGAATCCTGCACCCACTTCTTCTTGGGGTTGGCACAGATATCCTTGGCCAGTTTGGTCTTGAAGCTGTGGGAGATAGAGGATGAAATTGGAAGGATTGTTTTTGACAATTCTGCCCATTTGACTGTAAATATTTAAAGACCATCTGCCACTGGACAAAGGGTTGCCATGGAGAGGAGGAAGGATGAGACTCCTGAGTTAGTTGCTGCTCTTGAAGGCCCAATAAAACCATCTTTGCTCTTGACTTGAAGAAATTGATATGACTACAGCAGGCTCCCAGGCAGCGAGCCGGGAGTGAACATTCACTTGTGAAAATTAATTAATTGGACCATAGAGGTCAAACTATCAGAGTCTATGACTCCCAGCAACTGTGACACAGTTCTTTACTCTGTGCCCTAGACATTAATTTTTTGTCTAGGGGAGGGTGAGCTTTATTTACTTACATCACAGCTTTCTGGGGACATTTGCCACTGGTGATTCTCCTGTAGCTCTCCAGTCGCTGAAGGGGTATCTTCCTATTGGCCAGGCTAAAGCAGCAAGTGGTTGTGACAGAAGCTGAATTTTGGGGGAAAAAAAATGAACAGAGAAAAAAAAATGAGCCACATGATGATACATAGACATTTCCAAGCATGACTTTGTAAAGGAAGTTAGGAGAAAGCAAGGAATTGCGAGAGACGGAGGGAGAATCCCTCTGCTCTGAAGTCTTATGTGTCTGGAGGATGCTGTCCTGCGTCTTCAGCATCCTCCCCTGTGCATTGAGGACTCATCATTACTGTTGAGGGTATGGAAAAAGCTTGGTCAATGTGGCAAATGCTAGCTCTGTCATTATAAAGACCTACGTGGCCATGTGATGGTCATGGTAATTTTCACCAAATATTCTCCATCCTCTGTTTTGAGACACAAGGTAGACTTGCATTTCTTGAACACTTTTGTTTGGTTGGAGGCATTAGTTAGTTTTGATCAATGAAGGAGGAGACAAAGTGATGGGTGTTGTTTTTGAGCCACAGTGCATTGCCTATGCAAGACTTCTGAGAGCTTTCTTTTTGTTTATCACAGTATCCATCAATGTTCCCCCTCATGGGCAACTTCTCCATCAGTCTAGAATCCTGAGTATAAAATGAAGAAGCTGGAGCCCATACATTATAGATATTTAGTACAAGTGAGAAAGTAACTTTTTTAAACTTAGTTAATTCTCTTAAGTCATTGATAATTTAGAACTGTTTGTTACCATGCCATGCACTGGCTCAGTGGGACCAATGCACTCAGTAAATTTGTCACCAGAGTATGGGAAAATGAGTTATGGAACAAATCTCCTAGATGACTTTCCCAAACAGTGTCAAAATAAGTCACCTCAAGAGATCCCCCTGGGACCTCGTTCTTCTCTTAGCCACTGTCTCTGAAAGCTGTCCTGGAGTCGAATTAACATACAGAGCTTCTAATCAACAGATTTTCCTTCTCCCCAATGCCAAAAATGCCCACCATGCCCACAGTAAGAAAGAGCCATTCCCCATTCCCAAACACTGTAAGGATAGCTGGATATGGATGCACCCAGCATCCCTCTTGAATGTGGGGAGAAGACTCGGAAGCCTGGGCTTCTAGTTCTGGCTCTTCCAGTGACTGGATGTGAGATTGAGGCATTTCTTGTCCACGCACAAAATCTGTTTCCCTATTTTTCAAATGGAGAATTTGCAGTGAGTCTCTAAAGATTCTTGCTGACCTAGTAGCTCTGGAGGTGGTTACCTTTCCTGTAAGGAGTTGGGGGGCTTACCTGGCCCAGCGAGCCCCTGGGGGCTGAAGGCAGCTGCTATGAGCAGCAGCCACAGAAGTGTTGCGGAGACCTTCATGTTGGAGGCCGAAGATGTGAGCTTTGGCATGAGAGGTGGTGGTTTCTGGGTTGGTCTCAGCCTCTCTGCTCCTCTGGCCCATGTGCCTGCCTTTTATAGGGAGCAGACAGTGTGGGAGCTTCCAGGGAAGCCTTTGCCTGTGCGGAGTCATGATGAAGGGATTCCTGAATTGCTGACGAAATTCCAGATCCTAGGAAGTCAAGCAGAACAGAAGAGAGGCAAGCTAGTGGGAGGGACTTGGTACACTTTTTAATCCATCTGAATCTTGCCATGGGAAAGGAGGGGAATATGTGATTATGAAGTGAAGTTAAACATCTGTAGCGGGGGAAGGGAGCAAGAAAACCAAGGGCCTGGGGGATGAGTTGAAATGAAACACCTGTAGCGGGGGAAGGGAGCAAGAAAACCAAGGGCCTGGGGGATGAGTTGAAATGAAACACCTGTAGAAGAAAACCAAGGGCCTGGGGGATGAGTTGAAATGAAACACCTGTAGTGGGGGAAGGAGCAAGGAAACCAAGGGCCTGGGGGATGAGTTGATCTAAGAACCTTCCTTGATTCCTGTGTTCACATGGTGGTCTTGAGGATTTTGGAGACCAGGAAGGAGCCCCGAAACTTCCATTAGGCTCCCACCCAGATGCAGAGAGAGCTCAGCAGCCCTGCACATAGTTGCATCTCTGAACCAGGAAGGACAACACACCACAGCTTTGCCGCTGTGTTTCAAGGTAATGATCACAGAATCTTAGTGCCCTGCAATTTTAGCATGATAGGACATCAGAACTGGATAGTTTCTATTAATCTTGACTTCTGAGTCACTTTTAAACCATTTGCTTAGCTGCTAAAGCCCTTTTCCAAATGGAATTAAAACAAACCCCAACTCATCAAATACACTGTGGTGAAGGGGATTTGTTTGAAATAGAATAGGCAGCCTCCCGTGCCCTTATTCCCCAGGAAACACATTTAGGGAACACATTTGGAAAATCAATCATCTAGTTTCCCCCCTTGCTCTCTGGGCACACAATGCAGACAAGGTATCTGGTGGCTAAAAATGTCAAAGAGAGAGGGGACACAAGAACCCATACATATCCCTTTGTTCATAACACTAGGCACCCTAGTTGGAGAGGGTATAAAGGAGGCAAAGTCTTTAATGGAGTCACTGCAGCGGATTACAGCATTGAATACTGGTGTGGAGGTACTGCAAACCTGTTTCCTGTTTTTTCCTGCACACTCTCATATCAAATTGATTGATTGGTACAGTAGCACAAACAAGAATGTTAAAGATTCTGAGGAGTTGACTTGCGTTAGTTAAATACTGTGTTGTGGTTGACTGGTGATGTCTGTCATGGGCACAGGATTAGAGAGGGCTCTTGCTGTCCTGCAAAGTCTCTAAGTGCCCATCTAGGATAATTGGTCTATAATTACCTAAAAAGTTAACTATAGTTACCAAATAGAGGCCAAAAATGTGGAGTCTTCCCTGTTCTTTCCTGCTGTATTCCAGGTGGGTTAGTCTAATGTAGAATCTGAATTCAGGATGTCTGCGTTTGGATGATGGCTCTGTGACTGACTAGCTGTGATACCATGGACAACTTACTTAACCACTCTCTGCTGGGGTAAGAGCAGGATACTAATCATGTGTACTTTAGGGAATTGTAATGTGAATTAAATGAGTTCATGTATCTAAACTGCTTAGAAGAATGATTAGATCACTGTAGGTACTCAGTGAGTAGAAGTTACTGTTTTTTATTATTAGGAAATAGGGCCGGGTACAGTGGCTCACACTTGTAATCCCAGCACTTTGGGAGACTGAGGCAGGCAGATCACTTGAGGTCAGGAGTTCAAGACCAGCCTGGCTAACATGGTGAAAACCTGTCTCTACTAAAAATACAAAAAATTAGCCAAGCATGGTGGAAGGTGCTTGTAGTCTCAGCTACTCAGGAAGCTGAGGCATGAGAATTGCTTGAACACAGGAGATGAAGGTTGCAGTGGGCAGAGATCATGCCACTGCTCTCCAACCTGGGCAATAGAGTGAGACTCTGTCTCAAAAAAAAAAAGAAAGGCAGATTGGGAATGCTGGAAAGACCTCAGAGTCTGGATATTTCTGCAAATATTCTTCCAAGTTTTCCCGCTGCTTCCAAGTAAAGATATGCTACCCCAGGGATGGTTTCCAAGAATGCCTGAGTTGCACATGTGGCAGATTATGAGGTTTTAAAAAATTATCGGCAGAATAAATTTGGAATATTCTTGACCTCAGAGGTGTTTGTCTGACGTGGTTTAATGATTGTTTCTGTAGTAAGAATAATTTCATAACTCTGGCGGGAATTTAAAGGAATTATCAGCAAGCGATTATTCATTTTTGTGTTTTCCTTGAAAAATCGCTTTGGAGTTAATGGGCTTTGGATTTACTCTGAACCTGAAAAACCTCAGTGGCTCAGTGGAAATAAATAAAATCAATCTTTAGATATCCAAGCACTGCAGCTGTTTCATCCAGCTCACTGGCCGTCCCTAGCAAGTAGGGGCAGCTTCAAGGGCTTTTTCTCCCTCTTTCTTGGAGGCTTTCTTTTCAGCAGGGACCTAGAGTAGACCCATTTCTTGCCTGTGATTTGGTGCCTGATGAATGAGGGGCCTTGATCAGAATGATCCTGAGTGATGGGCAGGAAATGGATCCCCCTTTGTGAAAACAAAATCTTGACTTCTAAAGAGTTTTTTTTCTTTTTTTAATTGGAAAACTTATCTTTTATTTTTATTATAATACTTTAAGTTCTGAGATACATGTGCAGAAGGTGCAGGTTTGTTACATAGGTATACATGTGCCATGGTGGTTTGCTGCACCCATCAACTCGTCATCTACATTAGGTATTTGTCCTAATGCTCTCGCTCCCCTTGCCCCTCACCCACCGACAGGCCCCAGTGTGTGATGTTCCCCTCCCTGTGTCCATGTGTACTCATTGTTCAACTCCCACTTATGAGTGAGAGCATGCAGTGTTTGGTTTTCTGTTCCTGTGTTAGTTTGCTAAGAGTGATGGCTTCCAGCTTCATCCATGTCCCTGCAAAGGACATGAACTCATTCTTTTTTATGGCTGCATAGTATTCCATGGAGTATATATGCCACATTTTCTTTATCCAGTCTATTATTGATGGGCATTTGGGTTGGTTGAAGTCTTTGCTATTGTAAATAGTGCTGCAGTAAACGTACGTGTGCATGTTTCTTTACAATAGAATGATTTATAATCCTTATATACCCGGTAATGGGATTGCTGGGTCAAATGGTATTTCTGGTTCCAGATCCTTGAGGAATCACCACACTGTCTTCCACAATGGTTGAACTAATTTATACTCCTCCCACCAACAGTGTAAAAGCGTTCCTATTTCTCCACATCCTTTCCAGCATCTGTTGTTTCCTGACTTTTTAATGATTGACATTCTAACTGGCATGTGATGGTATCTCATTGTGGTTATGATTTGCATTTCT
Source organism: Hylobates moloch (assembly GCF_009828535.3). NCBI lineage: Eukaryota > Metazoa > Chordata > Mammalia > Primates > Hylobatidae > Hylobates > Hylobates moloch. Next base: position 10,996,346 of record NW_026652285.1, on the reverse strand, counting down.
CTAATGACCAGTGATGATGAGCTTTTTTTCATATGTTTGTGGATCACATAAATGTCTTCTTTTGAGAAGTGTCTGTTCATATCCTTCACTCACTTTTTGATGGGATTGTTTTTTTCTTGTAAATGTTTTTAAGTTCCTTGTAGATTCTGGATACTGGCCCTTTGTTGTGTGGATAGATTGCAAAAATTTGGTCCCATTCTGTAGGTTGCCTGTTCACTCTGACGATAGTTTCTTTTGCTGTGAAGAAGCTCCTTAGTTTAATTAGATCCCGCTTGTCAATTTTGGCTTTTGTTGCAATTGCTTTTGGTGTTTTAGTCATGAAGAGTTTGCTCATGCTTATATCCTGAATGGTATTGCCTAGGTTTTCTTCTAGGGTTTTTATGGTTTTATGTCTTACCTTTAAGTCTTCAATCCATCTTGAGTTAATTTTTGTATAAGGTGTAAGGAAGGCGTCCAGTTTCAGTTTTCTGTATATGGCTAGCCAGTTTTCCCAACACTGTTTATTAAATAGGGAGCCCTTTCCCCATTGCTTGTTCTTGTCAGATTTGTCGAAGATCACATGGTTGTAGATTTGTGGTGTTATTTCTGATGCTCTGTTCTGTTCCATTGATCTATATGTCTGTTTTGGTACCAGTACCTTGCTGTTTTTGTTACTGTAGCCTTGTTGTGTAGTTTGAAGTCAGGTAGCATGATGCCTCCAGCTTTGATCTTTTTACTTAGGAATGTCTTGGCTATATGGGGTCTTTTTTGGTTTCATATGAAATTTAAAGTCGCTTTTTCTAATTCTGCAAAGAAAGTCAATGGTAGCTTGATGGGAATAGCACTGAATCTATAAATTACTTTGGGCAGTATGGCCATTTTTACAGTATTGATTCTCCCTATCCATGAGCATGGAATGTTTTTCCATTTGTTTGTGTTCTCTCATTTCATTGAGCAGTGGTTTGTAGTTCTCTTTGAAGAGGTCCTTCACATCCCTTGTAAGTTGTGTTCCTGGTATTTTATTCTCATTGTAGCGATTGTGAATAGGAATTCACTCATGATTTTGCTCTCTGTTTGTCTATTATCGGTGTATAGGAATGCTTGTGACTTTTGCACATTGATGTTGTATCCTGAGACTTTGCTGAAGTTGCTTATGAGCTTAAGGAGTTTTTGGGCTGAGACTATGGGGTTTTCTGAATATATAATCATGTCATCTGCAAACAGAGACAATTTGACTTCCTCTCTTCCTATTTGAATACACTTTTTTTCTCTCTCTTGCTTGATTGCCATGGCCAGAACTTCCAATACGATGTTGAATAGGAATGGTGAGAGAGAGCATCCTTGTCTTGTGCTGGTTTTCAAAGGGAATGCTTCCAGCTTTTGCCCATTCAGTATGATATTGGCTGTGAGTTTGTCATAAATAGCTCTTACAATTTTGAGATATGTTCCATCAATACTTAGTTTATTGAGTGTTTTTAATATGAAGGGGTGTTGAATATTATTGAAGGTCTTTTCTGCATCTATTGAGATAATCGTGGTTTTTTGTCATTGGTTCTTTTTCTGTGATGGATTATGTTTATTTATTTGCATATGTTGAAAGAGACTTGCATCCCAGGGATGAAGCTGACTCGATTGTGGTGGATAAGCTTTTTGTTGTGCTGCTGAATTCGGTTTGCCAGTATTTTATTGAGGATTTTTGCATTAATGTCCATCAGGGATATTGGCCTGAAATTTTCTTTTTTTGTTGTGTCTTTGCCAGGTTTTGGTATCAGGATGATGCTGGCCTCATAAAATGAGTTAAGGAGGAGTCTCTCTTTTTCTACTGTTTGGAATAGTTTCAGAAGGAATGGTACCATCTTCTCTTCGTATCTCTGGTAGATTTCAGCTGTGAATTCGTCTGGTCCTGGCCTTTTTTTTGGTTGGTGGGCTATTAATTACTGCCTCCATTTCAGAACTTGTTATTGGTCTATTCAGGGATTTGACTTCTTCCTGGTTTAGTCTTGGGAGGGTGTATGTGTCCAGGAATTTTTCCTTTTCTTCTAGATTTTCTAGTTTATTTGCGTAGAGGTATTTATGGTATTCTCTGATGGTAGTTTTTATTTCTGTGGGATCAGTGGTGATCTCCCGTTTATCATTTTTTATTGTCTCTATTTGATTCTTTTCTCTTTTCTTCTTTATTAGTCTGGCTAGCAGTCTATGTATTTTGTTAATTTTTTCAAAAAAACCAGCTCCTGGATTCATTGGTTTGTTGAGGGGTTTTTCATGTCTCTATCTCCTTCAGTTCTGCTCTGATCTTAGTTATTTCTTGTCTTCTGCTAGCTTGTGAATTTGTTTGCTCTTGCTTCTCCAGCTCTTTTAACCGTGATGTTAGGTTGCTGATTTTAGATCTTTCCTGCTCTCTAATGTGGGTATTTAGTGCTATAAATTTCCCTCTGAAGCTTTAGCTGTGTCTCAGGAATTCAGGTACATTGTGTCTTTGTTCTCACTGGTTTCAGATAACTTATTTATATCCACCTTAATTTTGTTATTTACTCAGGAGTCATTCAGGAGCAGGTTGTTCAGTTTCCATGTAGTTGTGCAGTTTTGAGTGAGTTTCTTAATCCTGAGTTCTAATTTCATTGCATTGTGGTCTGAGAGACTGTTATGATTTCCGTTCTTTTGCATTTGCTAAGGAGTGTTTTACTTCCAATTATGTGTTCAATTTTAGAATAAGTGCTATGAGGTGCTGAGAAGAATGCATATTCTGTTTATCTGGGGTGGAGAGTTCTGTAGATGTCTATTAGGTCCGCTTGGTCCAGAGCTGAGTTCAAGTCCTGAATATCCTTGTCAATATTCTGTCTCCTTGATCTGTCTAATATTGACAGTGGGGTGTTAAAGTCTCCCACTATTATTGTGTGAGAGTCTAAGTCTCTTTGTAGGTCTCTAAGAACTTGCTTTATGAATCTGGATGCTCCTGCATTGTGTGCATATGTATTTAGGATAGTTAGCTCTTTTTATCGCATTGATCCTTTTACTATCACTTAATGCCCTTCTTTGTCTTTTTTGATCTTTGTTGGCTTAAAGCCTGTTTTATCAGAGACTAGGATTGTAAGCCCTACTTTATTTATTTATTTATTTATTTTTTGCTTTCCAATTGCTTGGTAAATATTCCTCCATCCCTTTATTTTGAGACTATGTGTGTCTTTTCATGTGAGATGGGTCTCCTGAACATAGCACACCAATGTGTCTCGACTCTTATCCAATTTGCCAGTCTGTGTCTCTTAATTGGGGCATTTAGCCCATTTACATTTAAGGCTAATATTGTTATGTGTGAGTTTGATCCTGTCATCATGACGTAGTTTCTTCATAGTGTCATTGGTCTTTACGTTTTGGTATGTTTTTGCAGTGGCTTGTATCAGTTTTTCCTTCCATATTTAGTGCTTCCTTCAGGAGATCTTGTAAGGCAGGCCTGGTGGTGAAAAAATCTCTTGGCTGTTGCTTGTCTGTAAAGGATTTTATTTCTCCTTCTCTTATGGAGCTTAGTTTGGCTGGATATGAAATTCTGGATTGAAAATTCTTTTCTTTAAGAATGTTGAATATTGACCCCCACTCTCTTCTGGCTTGTAGTATTTCTGCAGAGAGATCCACTGTTAGTCTGATGGTTTTCCCTTTGTGGGTAACCTGACCTTTCTTTCTCTGGCTGCCCTTAGCATTTTTTTTCTTCATTTCAACCTTGGTGAATCTGATGATTATGTGTCTTGAGGTTGCTCTTCTCGAGGGGTATCTTAGTGGTGTTCTCTGTATTTCCTGAATTGGAATGTTGGCCTGCCTTGCTACTTGGGAAAATTCTCCTGGATAATATCCTGAAGTGTGTTTTCCAACTTGGTTGCATTCTCCCCGTTACTTTCAGGTACACCAATCAATCATAGGTTTGGTCTTTTCACATAGTCCCATATTTCTTGGAGGCTTTGTTCATTCCTTTTCACTCTTTTTTTCCTCTAATCTTGTCTTCACACTTTATTTCATTAAGTTGATCTTCAATCTCTCATATCCTTTCTTCCTCTTGATCAATTCGGCTATTGATTGTTGTGTATGCTTCACAAAGTTCTCGTGCTTTGCTTTTCAGCTCCATCAGGTCATTTATGTTCTTCTCTAAACTGGTTATTCTAGTTAGCAGTTCCTGTAACTGTTTATCGAGGTTCTTAGCTTACTTGCATTGGGCTAGAACATGCTCTTTGGCTCAAAGGAGTTTGTTATTACCCATCTTCTGAAGCCTACTTCTGTCAATTTGTCAAACTCATTCTCTGTCCAGTTTTGTTTCCTTGCTGGCGAGGGGTTGTGATCCCTTGGACTAGAAGAGGCATTCTGGTTTTTGGAATTTTCAGCATTTTTGCTCTGTTTTTTCCTCATCTTTGTGGATTTATCTACCTTTGATCGTTGATGCTGATGACCTTTGGATGGGGTTTTTGTGTGGGCATCCTTTTTGTTGATGTTGATGTTACTGCTTTCTGTTTGTTAGTTTTCCTTCTAACAGTCAGGCCCCTCTTCTGTAGGTCTGCTGGAGTTTGCTGGAGGTCCACTCCAGACTTGTTTGCCTGGGTATTACCAGTGGATGCTGCAGAACAGCAAAGATTGCTGCCTGCTCCTTTCTCTGGAAGCTTCATTCCAGAGGGGCACCTGCCAGATGCCAGCTGGAGCTCTCCTGTGTGAGGCATCTGTTGACCCCTGCTGGGAGGTATCTCCCAGTCAGGAGGCACTGCGGTCAGTGACCCACTTGAGGAGGCAGTCTGTCCCTTAGCAGAGCTCAAGTGCTGTGCTGGGAGACCCTCTGCTCTCTTCAGAGCTGGCAGGCAGGAACGTTTAAGTCTGCTGAAGCTGCGCCCACAGCCAACCCTTCCCCGACGTGCTCTGTCCCAGGGAGATGGGAATTTTATCTATAAGCCTGTAACCAAGGCTGCTGCCTTTCTTTCAGAGATACCCTGCCCAGATGAATCAGGAGAGGCAGTCAGGCTACAGCGGCTTTGCTGTGCTACTGTGGGTTCTGCCGAGGACGAAATTCCCGGCTGACTTCTAAAAAGAAAAAAGAAAAGAAAAGAAAAAAGAAAGAAAAAAGGAAAAAAGGGAGTTTTTCAGGGAGAGGTGAGTGATCAGTGATCAGCAGACAAGGATCCCAGGAATCAGGACTCTTGTCTTTGTTCTGTAGCTGTGTTCCAGATCTCCTCTAATATTGCAAAGTTATAGACAAACTGGAAAGAGACATTGACATTGATTTTATTCCAACCCTCTCTTTAAAAAATAAAAATAAAAGAATAGACACCAGAGGCTTGGAGACCAGTGAAAAAATCCTTAAGGGAACTGTGTGGTTTAGGCTGAGTTGATTCTAGAGCTCCTGTTCATTGACTCCCTGTCTTCTGAAATGTGTCGTAACTCTTAGTCTCAATCTCCCTTTGTGCAAAACAGGACCAATGTAGGGTTCATTACTCCTCCTTCTCAAGCATCACTGAGCTCATTTCTGCCGTTTCTTATCACTTTTGGGAGAGAATTACACCAAACTCGATGTTAGTGTAAACATGCTAACAATGTGTCCAGCAGATAGTAAGTTATCAATGGCAATGCTAACCTGTGCAATCTATGCAAGGCTCTATCTTACTTCATTTCACATGAGATGACTTATTTAATCCTCCGAACACACCTATTCGAATTAAGTCCATTTTAAAGATGAGAAAAAGGAGACTTAGAGAAGTTAAATGTCTTCCTCTTCTGTGAAATTCTTTACAGAAGTGAAGCCTGCTTCCCAGATTGCCTTGAGGTTTCCCAAAGCCTTTTTATTTAAAATATTCTTTTTTAAAAAATTTAAAAATATTTTATTTTATTAGAGATGGTGTCTCCCTCTGTCGTCCAGGCTGGAGTGCAGTGGCACCATCATAGCTCACTGTAGCCTCGAACTCCTGGGCCTCAAGTGATCCTCTTGCCTCAGCCTCCAGAGTCACTAGACATCTGTCTGATATTATTTTTTGTAGAGATGGAGGTCTCACTTTATTGCCTAGACGGGTCTTGAACTCCTTGCTTCAAGTAATCCTCCACTTTGGTTTCTCAAAGTGCTGGGATTACAAGAGTGAGACAGAGTACCTGGCCTAAAATATTCTTTTTGTTATAATCCTCTTAGGGCAACCAACTTTACTCTTTTGTACAGAGGTGGAAAACTGAGGCACAGAATGTCATAGCTACTTTCCTGGGCTAACTGGTCAGGGTAATGCTAGCTTAGGCTTCTATAACAACAACAACCTCAGTGACTTACTGCAATATTTACTTTTTGTTTGTATTGTAGTCTGATGTTGGTTAGGCAGCTCTCCAAAAGTGCTGTCTTGTAAGGAATGACTCATAGATTCAGGCTGTTTGCCAATTACAGCTTTCGTATGGAACATATGGCCTCCAAGTTCCCAGATGTGAGTGGAGAGAGGGTTGATAGATTGTGTAGGATGTTTTAAAGAACCAGACATAAAAGCTGCTTACATTACTTCTGCCTACTTCACATTGGCCTTCACTCATCATGCAACTCCAGAATAACTGCAGAGGAGCTGAGACATGAAGAGGGTCACATCAATATTTGGTGAAGACTAATAGTTTCCATTAGAATCTGCCTTTTGCTTACTTCTTCTCATATGTAGAGTACACAAATAATCCACCCACAAGAGAGACAACCCAAGGTGCCATTTAGTCATTGCACCAACCTAAATGGACAGGATCTCTTGATGATGGTTAGTTATCTCCATCAGCTGAGATTATGGATCTACTTTGTCCAGTGACCCTGTGAGCTAAAAAGACAAATAATTTGCCACTTACTTAAAGTTTCAAGTTTGAAAAGGACAGGGTACTTGTAATCAGCACTCTCATCTATGGAAAGAAAAATGGCATTCATCAATGGCCAATGCACTGTGCCAAGCCTAAAATCCTTCAGACAGATGTTATAAAAGTCTGCCATCCAGAACATCACACTCCGGGACCTGTTGGGGGGTGGGGGGCTGGCGGAGGGATAGCATTAGGAGAAATACCTACAGTAAATGACAAGCTGATGGGTGCAGCAAACCAACATGGCACATGTATACCTATGTAACAAACCTGCACGTTGTGCACACATACCTGAGAACTTAAAGTATAACAAAAAGAAAAAAAAGAGTCCCCCATCCTTGATTAGTCTGGTTCTATCTCTCTGGGGGAGCTCTGTTGTCTTGTGGATCCTGGTTTCTGGTTTCCTTTGTGAGTTCCCTCCTTTTCCATTATTCCCCTTTGGTCACCTCTGAAGTGAGTATTGAAGAGAGACATGCTCTTCTTGGGGGCTCTGCAGTCTTTGAGGACTGCAAGCTGTACAGCAAGGCCTGGAGTTTGTCTTCTTTTTGAACTTTTCAGGATCTCTCATGGTTTCACTGACAATATAGTACAGCTCTGGTAATAACAGTGGGCTTCTGATATCTTCACTCTCAGTCAATTCCATATGCCAGCAGCCACAGCCCAAGTTTCTTTCTTGGTATAATTTTCCAATTATTTTTCCTCTCTCTCTCTCTCTCTCTCTCTCTCCCCCTCCCCCCACCTCTGCCTCTCCTTCTCCTTCTCCTTCTCCTTCTCCTCTTAATGAGGAAGGCTGTGAGGCTTGAATGTTAGGCTACAACTTCGATCTGATTTTTGCCCTATGTTACTTAATCCAACTAAGAATTTTTTTTCCCCATATACTTTTATTGCTGATTTTTTTTTCATCCTTAAATACCTTCTCTTAATATTTGGGACCCAGAAACAGATGGCTTTTCCAACAACATAAGGTCTTGAATTTGTGGATTTTATTATCTTTCATTCCTACCTTATGACCAGTTGATTTTTTTTTTTTCTGAGCTCATCTTTTTCTTAGAATCCCATCAAAAAGGAAGACAAAAACAACCAACATGCTACTAATGTATCTTTATCAAACTTTCCCCTTGGAGCTACTATTTCAGCAGATAGCACCTGACAGGTTTGACAGTTTGTAACATGAATCTCTTATTTTCTTCAAACTGTGACATCAGCTTCCTCACTGCCTGCTACTAAATATCTAGTTAATGCTACATGTTTCACGTTCTTAATGGTCGCACATGATTGTGCTACTAATTCCTCTATTAATCAGGGTTAAACTAGGCTCCAAACTAGGCTTAGTGGCTTAACACAGCAAATGTTTATTTCTTTCTCATGTCACAGTTCAAGGTAGGCCAGGTGACCAGTGAATTGCGGATATAGACTGCTTCCATCTTGAAAGTGAGCTATATGGAACACATTACTCCTAACATTACCACAACAGAGGAAGAGAGAGCTGTTTATAGGGACGAGGTCTGAAAGTGGCTTATATCATTTTAGCCCTCACCCAAATGGTTAGAATTCAATCACACAGCCCCTGGGTAAATGCAATTTAGGCTGGAAAATATAGAAGAGCCCACAGGTATCTGGGGGACATTTGCAGTCTCTGCTACTTAGGACTGGCACATGTCCAGCAGCAAAGTCTAGGAGGTGGGTAAGTTCCAGCAAAAAACACTCCTTATGCCTAAGCCAGAGGTCACAGGTCAAGCCTGGAGACTACACTGATCTGAAAGACAGAGCATCAGGGAAACTCACTGGTCCCAAGACATGACTGGGAAATAGTTAAAAAATGTGTAAGGGACACTTTCCCCACCCAACACTCCATATCAGAGTCTTTGCTGATGGTATCTGGAAATCCGTGTTTGTTTATTAGCATCTAAGTGATGTTGATGCGAATACAACTCCTTGACCTACTCTACATCTCAATCTATGGAGGCTTGGTCAGGTAAAGTAACTTGCCTAAATTTACTAGGCACATTACTGGTGTAACTAGCCTAATCTTTGAATCCCATTGAACTCAATGCCCAGTTATATACCAGCCTCTCTGTTCCTGTTCTTTCTAATTCTCTGTGCCCAAGAGTACAAGGCCTGCATGAAAACACATGATTTTATAATTTTTCGAAAATGAAGTTTCAGCAGATTCTGTTTGGCCTTGAGCACATGTAGCCCTTCTCACCTTTCCTGTCCTACCATCAGACACTCTTCTTAATATTTGCATATATCAGAGGGCTCACTGTGTCTCACAGTATCTATTCATTCACCCCTACTCCTGGTCTGCCTGCTCGTTGTTCTCTCCTGGAATTTAAGATTGCCCTCCTTATTGGTGTGAAATTAAATAAGTCAAACTTCAAATAATTTAAACTTAAAGCTGTTAGGACTTTAATTATTCTGAGCCTTGAGAGGAATGTGGCTATGCAATCTGAGTCGTGCGGCATGCACCTACAACTTCTGCCTTTTTGCTTTTTCCTGTAAACAATTAAGAAGACTGAGCCATGGCAGAGGTAAGACCCCTCAGATCATTACCTCTCCTCAAGGAATAGTAAATAATCTTCCTTAGAACATAGCAACCTATAACCAATCAAATCACTGTGGCGTATGCACCCTGTCTAGTATGAAAAATGTTGTAATCCGGCTGGAACTTCTGTCTTTACTTATGTAATTGAAACTTTTCCAGTTGTTTGGAGTTGATGCTTTTCCAAGTGGCCACCCTCAAGCTTTGTCCTTGAATGAACTCAATACTTATTCATATTTTCTGAATCTCATTGTTTAAGGTTGACTTTGGTGTTTGGGGGTGAGAACTGGTGGGCTGAAGAAGGGGTAGAAAGGGATGTTGGACTTGGTCTGAACACCAATGGTGGCAGAAATCAATGATGGCAGGCACTTGCCGAATCATCTGTTGGTCTCCTACTTGATTTTTTAATGAAAGTGACATTTGTATTATACTAGACTAGAGGATTAATTAGAAGGGGGAAAACCAGCCAGTCACAGGCTGATATAATAGAAGAGGGGACAGGCTTTTGGGTAGAGCATGGGATGGTGAGAAAAAGAATGAGTTTGGGAGGGAAGAAAGGTATTTGAACAAGTGGCTGAAGCAGATGTCAGATCTGGAGCTGGGGGGTGGGTTTATCTGGCCCCAGCCTGCGGCTGCCTCTCCCTAACACGCAGGTGAGCCTGGCCTGGGGGAAAGCCCAGAGTCCATTACGTGCTCATTTCTCCACAATCTGAGCCCAACCTCTGCAACCACGCCCTTTACCTTGTCACCCTGTTACCCCCACCAGCTTTATTACTTTATCCTTTTAAAAAACCATGAATGTCAGCTGTTACACAAAAATATATTTTATGTGAAAATTTGGGAGTCATACATATGCAAACATGTAATTATATAATAACAATATGCTTCCATAGGGACATCATATCTTAACAATTAGAGCAAATCTTTGCACTGATTCTTGCAAGAACTTATACAATACCACCATGAGGTAGAAAAGGGAGTAGCATCCCACAGTTTTTACAGGACTGAGATGACATATGCATCCAAGGCTTTACATTCAAAATCCACCAAAGTCCATGGAAGATTAAATTAAAATATTAATAACTTTTAAAAACTATTTAAGAAAAACCATGATTCACATTATTATATAAAGCTCATATTCCTTAGAATTAGAATAAAATAATCTCAGAACCACTCTGAGAAAGGACAGGGTATATAAATTATTTGTTTCTCAAGTCATGGCTTGGTTTCAGTTCAGTCATGAATGTTCAAAGCTTCGGAGTTTGGGTTTTCTTATCCAGGTGCTTCATAAAGTCCTGGACCCACTTCAGTGTGGGGTCAGCACAGATCTCCTTGTCCAGTTTGGTCTTGAAGCTGTGGAGGAGAAAGGAGACAGTCAGATGGAACACCTTGACGGTTCAGCCTGGGAGTGTGACCAAGTCTATGGGAAACCTGTCTAGCCCATCAGCCTAGCTGATGGGGATGCCTCAGGGATGAAGGAGGAAGAAGATAAAACAAAGAAAGGGGACTCAGAGAAGCAGCTCTTTTTGGTAGCCCAAGTGAATCTCTGTTGCTTCCAGGATGAAGGAACTGAGATGTAAAATGATAGCTGGAAAGGGAGCTGAGAGTGAGAAGCCACTTTCTTTTCTTGAATTGTTTCTCACTGGAAAATGTCTGGGATAAGGTTAGAGATGCTGTATGCATCACAGTATTTGACTCCAACTCATTCTGATATTAGTCCTATTCCCTGCCCAGGGAAGAACCTAGGACTGAGGTGTGAGGGGTGGGTGGTCATCGTCCACACACATTACAGCTTCCCGGGGACAGTGGCTACTGGTGATCCTTCTGTAGCTTTCCAGCCTCTGTTTAGGGATTTTCTTATTGATAAATCTGTAGCAGCAGGTAGTTGAAGTATTAATCCCATCTGCAATGAAACAACAAGAAGAAAAGGCCGTTGAGGGTGTGTCCTGGGTCTTTCTGTTTGTAAAATAGGGAATAGTAAGAAGAAGGAATCAGAAAGAAAGGAAGAGGTGGAGGGAAAAGCTGCCCATCCCAAATCCAATGTCTCTGCCCTTTGAGGCATCTCATAAACTCCCTTTCACTTTTATGGACTATGAAATAGGGAGGCACCATCACCAGTTGAAAGGCGGAAGAGGAATTGATGACTACTCTGGGCATTGCTAGGAGGGGCTAATATAATAATCCAATTCCTTAGAGCAAGGGTACCCCAACTATGGATCCCCTTTTAGGCTCTGAGCATTCTATGCTTGCTCATGAGTTTCCCTGATACATACCACCTCTGCAGAACTGCTGTTTCTGGAACCTGGGCTGAATGAAACACAGACCAGATTCTGGGTTTCCCAGCATCTGGAAACAGCCTGCACACCCATCCCCAGAAGCCCCCTGTCTTTGATCACCCTGATCCCAAACTCTGCTGGAAGCAGCTGGGGTGGCAACTGCACTGAGGGTGTTCCCAGAGCTGGAATCCTGGAAGGAGTTGAATTTGGGGTTCACAGCTGGAATTCTAGTTCAGGCTCTACCCAGCAGCAGCTGTGTGGTTGGGCTCACCCCTTGTCCTTTTTCTCAGTTACCTTATCTTGGAAAAGTAGCTGTTAAAGTGAGACTGTGAGTATCAGGTCTTCTTGATTGGTCCAGGATAACCCAGAGAGGGGGCAATGTGCTTCAAGGAGAAGGACAGAGGGACCTTACCTGGCTGAGCAAGCCCCTGGGGGCTGAAGGTAGCTGCTGCGAGCAGCAGACACAGAAGTGCTGCAGAGGCTTTCATGATGGAGGGTGAGGTCATGGGCTTCCACATGAGAATTGGAGGTTTCTGGGTTGGTCTCAGCCCCTCTGCTCCTCTGGCAGCTCTGTCTCTGCCTTTTATAGGAAGCAGAGAGGATGAATCATAGGATGGAGTAATAAATCTTTGGAGTAATAAATCTGCTGAGCCAGTGCACTTCAGTGGGAGGATAGGAAATGAGAGTATGAGTAGAGGCTAGCCTGTTTTTCAGCTAAGATCAGGAGTGGTAGGTGAAGTAGGGTCTATGTAGAGGAAGACTACAGTATGTAATCTATGGCTATTATTAAGAGACCAGTTTCTCTGAAATGAGACACATGCTATAGAAAAAGGAAGGAATCGGGGATACCAAAGTCAAAGATATATAAGGGATATTCCCCTTTTCCCTTTGGAATGGCATCCCTCGGACACGAGTCCACAAAGAGACACTCAAACTTTGGCTCAACTCTACAAAGGACTCAAAGATTCTTCACTGTCTTAAGTCCTGGTGGCTTTCTAAAATCCAGAGAAAAGTAAAATAATAGAACATTAGCAGAAAAATAGAATTCAGTATTCTCAGAATAATAGTACCTAAAATTGTAGTGTCTATTTTAGTAATCTATTGCTGCATAACAATCTATCTGAAAACAGTGACTTAAAACAATAACAATCCTCTGGGTTTTTTTGCTCTTGAATATATCACAAGGCCTTCATTCAATGTCTGGGGTCTGGGCTGGGAGGACTTCAACAGCCGGCAGTTGGACCAGATGGAATTTCTCAGGTCTCTCTCTCTCTCTCTCTCTCTCTCTCTCTGTGTGTGTGTGTGTGTGTGTGTGTGTGTGATCTTTCCAGTGGTCCCTCCACATGGCTAGATATTTTGCATGATGGCTTAAGGATCCCAGGTGCAAGGTTAGGGAACATAGTCATACCTCTTAATGGGAAGAGTGGAAAAGAATTTGAGGATATGTTTTAAAACCACTATTTGTTTTATAGGCTATCAGAACTGCACAGCATATCAAGATCTTAAAATATTGTGTTTCTAAAACATCTGATGAGCTGTGAAAATATTTTTCCAAGTAAAAGAATATAGGGAAGGCAAATTTATGGACAAAATCAGAGACCTTCAGTTTGAATCAGAGACAAGAGACTTCTTGTCATTCTTCCCACACACATATCTCAGGAATACAAAGAACAAATTTAGGAAACCACTAATCTAGCTCCTCATCTCACATACACATTACAAAATCACCAACTAATCGCCTTTGATGTCAGTGAAAAGGGGTTTGATGAGAGACCATGGGTGGGGTCCTTATGCCTCTAACTGGGCCATGCATCATGGACATGGAATGCAAAAGAGGAAAGTTATTCAAGGGGGAATTGAGCATTATACAATCTTGAATATTAATTTGGGAACAATGCAAGGCTTTGATTCTGGTTTTAGTTTTATGTCATTTTATCTTACCCCTATGACTTTGCTCAGGCTAGTCATTCTCTCAATTAGTTCTTTTTCAAATTGTTTTTATTCCCAGCTCCAGAAATTGGTGAAGAGTTGACCTACTTTCAATCTCCTTATTTATGGAGTCTTCCCAGCTCACTCTAATGTAACACATTAGAACAGTATATTTTCTAACCCAGGGTGTACATTCCATCCACTTGGTGCTTCTAAAAAGCAGAATCCTTTCCTTTGACTTTTCTTTCTTTTTCTTTTTTCTTTTATTTTGTAAGACAACCATCATGAACAACCCACTGAATGATCCACGAAGTTGGAGTAGAACACAGGGGTCCTGCCCAGAAGTTACCTTTCCTGGATCTGTCTGGTAAGCAGCTCAAGGAAGTACTCATGGGTTCCAGTTGGTTAAACCTTTCTCCTTCAGAAAATCCTTAAGTGAAGTACCCCAAGATGTCCCTGCCTAAGATCCCAGAGAAAACGCCTGCTTATATTTATGATGGAAAGGCCTGTAGCTATTACCCACAAGACCTGAGAATGGTAAAAATAAGAGGCTGTTGAATTGTTGCCGAATTTTGTAAAAACTTTTAAATAATTTAAAGACAATATCAGCTGGTTGTAGAAAATATGGCAAAATTAGAAACACTTATTAAAAAAAGAATATTACTGTACATTATCAACATCAGAAGGTGTAAGTGGTTAATTTCCTTCCAGATTAAAAAATATATATTTTTAACCCTTAGTCACAAAAATATGTCCTTCTTTGTCTCTAGTAACAATTTTTGTCTTAAAATTTATTTGTCTGATATTATTAACAGTATAGCCACTAGCTCTTTTTTGATGATCATTTCCATGGGGTGTCTTTTCCTATACTTTTACTTTCAAATTATCTGAGATTTCAAATTTACAACATGTGTCTTATAGATAGCATATCGCTGATTTATTTTAAAAATTCATTTATTCAACCTTTGCTTTTTAGTTGGGGTTTTAATCCTTTTACATTTAGTGTAATTACTCATGAAGTAGGATTACCATCTGATATTTTCCCTTTTTTATATATTTATGTCTCTTTTGTTCCTCACTTTTTAAATTATTACTTTACTTTATGAACCATAAGTATTTTCTACTGTACCATTGTATTTCCCATTTTTATCATATATGTTTGAGTTATTTTCTTAATGGCTACCCTGGGGATTATCATTAACATCATAATTTATAACAACCTATTCTCTCTAGAGAATTCTACCATATATTTAAGGAAGATTTAATATCAATACTCCTCAAGCTCTTCTAAGATATTGAAGAGAAGGAAACACTTCCAAACTTACTACTATATAAGGCCAGGATTACCCTGATACCAAAGTTGAACAAAGGCACTGCAAGAAAGGAAAACTACCAGCAAATATCCCTGATGAATATTAATGCAAAAATCCTCAACAAAGCACTAGCAAACCGAATTCAAAAGCATATTAAAAGGATTATATACCATCACTAAGTAGGATTTATTTCTGGAATGGAAGGATAATTCAACATACAAAAACCAATCAATGTAATATGCCACATTAACAGAATGAAGAACAAAAATTACATTATAATCTCAATTCATGACAAAAAAGCATTTGACAAAATTTGACATCTTTTCATGATAGGAATACTCAACAAACTAGGAAAATAGTGTGGAAATAGAAAATACCTCAACATAATAAAGTCCATGTATGAAAAGCCCACAGTTAAAATCATACACAATAGAAAAAGACTGAAAGCATTTTCTTGCTTCTGTCATTTCTGTTAAATGTAGTACTAGAATGAGACCCATCTGAACCAAACAAGAAAAAAAGTCATCTAAATTGGAAAGGAAGAAGTAAAATTATCTCTGTTTCCAGATGATATGACTTTATATGTAGAAAACCCTGAAAATTTCACACATGCAAAAGAACCGTTACAACTAATAAAGGAATTCAGCAGAGTACAAATACAACACAACAAATCAACACACAAAAATCAGACATTTTATATACATGAGCAATAAACAGTTTGAAAAGAAAATTAATAAAACAATTCCATTTACAATAGCATTGAAAAGAAGAAAATATTAGGGATTAATCAATATTTAGAAGTAAAAACTTGAACAACAAAAACTACAAAATATTGCCCAAAATTAAAGAAGATACAAATAAATGAGAAGACATCCCAGGTTTATGAATTGGAAGAATTAATATTGTTAATATTGACAGCTTAACAATGCTACTCAAGTAATCTACGGATTCAATGCAATCCTATCAGAATCCCAATAATATTTTTGCAGAAATAGAAAAATCCATCTTAAAATTCACATGGAATATCAAATCATTCCAAATAGTCAAAAACAATTTTGAAAAAGAAAAAACAAACTTGAAGGTCTCACTCTTATCAATTTCAAAACATATTACAAAGCTACAGTAATCAAAATAATGTGTTATTGGCATGAAGACAGACATATAGACCAATAGAGTAGAATAGAGAGCCTAGAAATAAAATCTCTTGCATATGGTCAAATGATCTTTGACAAGGATGTCAAGACCACTCAGTAAGGAAAGGTCAGTCTCTTAAACAGATGATGGTGGGAAAACCAGATATCCAAATGAAAAGATTAAAGCTGGACCCTTGCTGGGTGTGGTGGCTCACGCCTGTAATCCCAGCACTTTGAGAGGCCGAGGTGGGTGGATCACCTGAGGTCAGGAGTTCAAGACCAGCCTAACCAAGTGAGCCAAGTCATGCCTTGCAGCCTGGGACAAGAGTGAAATCCATCTCAAAAAAAAAAAAAAAAAAAAAAAAAAAAAAAAAAAGCATACAAAATTCAACTCAAAATGGATCGAAGACTTAAATGCAAGATGTAAAATTATAAACCCCCTAGAAGAAAGTAGGGGGAAATCTTTATGATATTGGATTTGACAATTTTTTTTTTTTGAAATGGAATTTCACTCTTTTTGCCCAGGCTGGAGTGCAATGGCATGATCTCAGCTCACTGCAACCTCTGCTTCCCAGGTTCAAGTGACTCTCCTCCCTCAGCCTCCCAAGTAGCTGGGATTACAGGTACTCACCACCATTTCTGGCTAATTTTGTATTTTTAGCAGAAATGGGGCTTCACCATGTTGGCCAGGCTGGTCTCGAACTCCTGACCTCAAGTGATCTGCCTGCCTCAGCCTCCCATAGTGCTGGGATTACAAGTGTGAGCCACTGCACTCAGCTGGTTTTTTTAATATAACACCAAAAGCACAGGGAACCAAAGCAAAAATAGATAAACGGAATTACATCAAACGTAAACACTTTGGTGTATTGAAGGGCACAATCAGCAGAATGAAAAGTCAATCTATGAAATGAGAGAAAATATTTACAAATCATGTAATTGATAAGGGGTTAACATTAGAATATATAAAGAATTTCAGGTTGGGCCCAGTGGCTCACGCCTGTAATCTCAACACTTTGGGAGGCTGAGGCAGGCAGATCACTTGAGGCTAGGAGTTAGAGACCTGCCTGTCCAAAGTAGTGAAACCCAGTCTCTACTAAAAATACAAAAACTTAGCTGGGTGTGATGGTGCATGCCTGTAATCCCAGCTACACAGAAGGCTGAGGTACAAGAATCACTTGAACTCGGCAGGTGGAGGTTGCAGTGAGCTGAGATCACACCACCGCACTACATCCTGGGCAACAAAGTGAAACTCTGTCTCAAAAGAAAAAAAAGAACTTCTACAGCATTGACAATAAAAAACAAATAACCCGATTAAAAATAGGCAAAGGATTTCAATATACATTTTCCAAAGATGATATACAAATGACCAACATGCATCTGAAAAGATGCTCAATATCACTAATACTAGGAACATGCAAACCAAGACCATAGGGAGGTATCACCTCACCTTCATTAGGATGGCTAGTATCAAAAAGACAGAAAATAACAAGTGAAGACAAGGATGTGATAAAACTGGAACCTTTGTTTACTGTTGGTGGGAATGTAAAATGGTGCAGCTACTATGGAAACATTATGGTAGATCTTAAAAAAAATAAAAATAGGATTACCAAATGATGCAGCAATCCCACTTGTGGATATGTATCCAAAGGAACTGAAAGCAGAATCTGGAAGAGACATTTGCATATCCACATTCAGAACAGCATCATGCACAGTAACCACAAGATGAAAACAACCCAGCTGTCAATCACTGAATGAATGGATAAACAAAATGTGCTATATACATACAAGGGAATATTATTCAACCTTAAAAAAAGAAGAGAATTTTGACACATGCCTTAACATGAATGAACCTTGAGAACATTATGTTAAATAAAATAAACATTCACCAAAAGACACATATTGTATAATCCCACTTATAGAAGGTACCTAAAGTAGTTAAATTCATAGAAGAAGAAGGTAGAATGGTGGTTGCCAGGGGCTGCGCAGCGGAGGAAATGAGCAGGTATTGTTTAATGAGTATGCAATTTCAGTTTTACAAGATGAAAACATTCTGGAAATTGCACAACAATGTTAAATATATTAACATTAACAATACTGAAATATACACTTAAAAATGGTAAATATGATACATTTCATGGTATGCATTTTTTAGCCAAAATTTTTCAAAATTAAAAACTTTAAAAAAGAGATAATGATACCTTACAGAAATGAATTTTATAGCCTCCAAATGAAAGATTGACAGTACTTTTAAAAAATGAACAATTTATCTGCTCAATTTAAACACTCATTTACAAGGTGGAATAGGAATAAGATGCTTAAAATAAACATTCTCATTGGACGAGGAAGACTGGGAGACACACAGCAATGACTGATTTGTAGAAATTCTGATATACTGCTGGGCAGACATCAAAAGGGACTCTTCCTGGAACAGGAACAGGGGCTCTGATCTCACCTGCAGGAAGGGCTTCCTTGTTGGAGGCTCCAGATCCACCTTCTGTAAGGCCCTTGCTTGTCCATTTCTTCTACTTGGCCGCACTGTACACGGAACTCAGTGGACATGCTCTCATTCAGTGGCCGTCATGGCCTGTTTGTAGCTCATGGAAGATTTGCAAGTTGTTTTATAGATAGAATAGTCAAAGGCTTTTTCAGTCTTGGCTTCTGATTTTCCTGGCAACATGATTTTCTCAAAAAATTACTAGCACTTTTCCAATCTGCCAGTAAAGACATGTAAAATCTCTTTCTACTGGTAGTGCTTGGCATATTTCTGTGCTTCCTCCGCACCCAACCCATAACTGTCTTTTAGGATCAGGCTCCCAGGTTAGAATGGGAATGCCACATTGTTAACCCACTGTATTCCTGAAGCCACTCTGTGAAACTGAAAGGTTTTATGGATATTTTGTTGTTCAAATCGTTTTTAAAAATTCCATCCCACTGCCTGGGATGGTGAAACAGTTGTATTTCAAACTTTACAATGTCCTAAATGTTTCCACTCTATGCTCCCTTTTGTTCCTGAATGTAAATTGGTCAAGGCTAGGTCAGAACAAAGGACACTATGAAAACCCAAGTCAGAGGTTACCAGGACTGGCTGTCAGTTCCAATGACCTGAATATGAGAGAACTGAGGAGCACATGGCATCAAACTCATCTGTGCACCAGTATCCGTCTTCTAGGGAACTCGTAAAATACAGCAATGGGAAGAGGAGCCTTCCCCCCATTGTAACATTCTAAATCAGAATCTTCGAGGATGTCGTGATGTTTTGGAAAGACCTCAGATGACTCTAATGTACCTTAGGTCACTTAGGAAGCATTTAATGCACAAATTAAATCCACAGCCTTTGAACCCACAGATAAAAGGTGACTTGCAAAAGTTTACCTGACAATCTAGTTACCAAACCAGATACAGATCTCAAAGGCCAGGTCATAGTGTCCAACTACCTATTGTAAATCTTCACCTGGCTCCTGGCTGTGATAGTCTCAGTAGTGTCCCTCTCCCAATGATGCTCACATCCTTGTAGTCAGGCGCGGTGGCTCACACCTGTAATACCAACACTTTGAGAAGCCAAGGTGGGCGGATCACTTGAGGTCAGGAGTTTGGGACCAGCCTGGCCAACAGGGTAAAACCCCATCTCTACTAAAAATACAAAAATTAGCCAGGTGTGGTGGTGCACGTCTGTAATCCCAGTTACTTGGGAGGCTGAGGCAGGAGAATCACTTGAACACAGGAGGCAGAGGTTGCAGTGAGCTGAGATTGTGCTACTGCACTCCAGCCTGGGCAACAGAGCGAGACTCCATTTCCAAAAAAAAAAAAAAAAAGCCTACGTCCTAATAGAATCCCTATGCTCTATAAGTATGCTACCTGACATAGCAAAAGAAATTTTATAAATGTGATTAACTTAAGAATCTTGAGATGAAGATGTTATCCTTGATTATCCAGATGGGCTCAGCGTAATCACAATATAATCACCTTTTAAGATGAAGGCAGGAAGGTCAAAGTCAGAGACAAGACGTGACTATGAAAGAAAAGGAGTGTGAGAGAGAGAGAGGTTTCTGAAGATACAGGAAGAGACCATGAGTTAAGGAATTCAGGTAGCCTCTAGCAGTTGGAAAAAAGCAAGAAAACGGATTCTCCCCTAGAACCTCTGGAAGGAATGAATATAGCCC
Organism: Hylobates moloch; assembly: GCF_009828535.3. Classification (NCBI taxonomy): domain Eukaryota; kingdom Metazoa; phylum Chordata; class Mammalia; order Primates; family Hylobatidae; genus Hylobates; species Hylobates moloch. The sequence continues at coordinate 10,976,186 of NW_026652285.1, read as the reverse complement.
TATGGACCCATGATAACTTCTGACCTCCAGAACTATAAGACAATGTATTTTTTTGTTTTAAGCCATTAAGCTTATGGTAATTTGTTACAGTAACAATAAGAAACTAATACAGATTTTGGTACTTGGAAATATGGTGCTTCTGTAACTAACACCTGCAGATGTGGATGTGGCTTTGGATTTAAATAATGAGCATAGGCTGGAAGAATTTTGAGCATGACATAAAAAGCCTAGATTTCCTGGAACTGACTGTTGGCAGCAACAGGAAATGAATGCATTGCACTTGGCACTTTCTTCTAAAACAGAGTCTCACCACTGCCAATGCCCTGTGTTCAGTTTCATCATGCAAGGAGCAAGGAACTCCATGCTTGGGTGGAAAACAGTATGGAGTCAAGACTTCCTGAAAATGAAGAGATGTGACCTGCAAGGGGAATGTAAGCAGATTAATTTGGGGTTTGAGCATGTGGATCCCCCCTTTCTCTGCCTCCTCTCCTCCCAGACTGTCTGCCTCAAATCTGCCTGGCGTCACAGGGCTGCTGCTTGGAAGCCATATGATGAGGTCTCATTTGTTTGCATTCTATTCTCTTTTTGCCTCTTGGCATCTACTGCAATTTGAGATTTCACTCCTGATTGGTGATCAAGGTCAGGGAATGTAGGGGTAGAAGAGAGGCGGGGAGGGCTGCTTGACCTGGAGTGAGGGTCAGTGAGTTTTCTAAATAGCTGTCAATAAATTATCTGCTGACTGATGCATCAGCTCATTGGAGCTTTGAAGGGATTCTGTAGTCTGATTCAGGGACCCTGGACTGGCTCAGGAATGTAGAAGCAGAATCCCTTCTCTCCCTCTGCAACTCGTTAGTAGAAATGGAAGTTTTCCAAGAGATGTGCTCCCAGATCCGAAAGAGAACCTAAGTTTCTCTGGGTTCCTATTTGTAGCAGGTTATCATCCCTGTATGATCGATGTAGGCTCAGAATATCTGACCTGTCCTGACTGACAAAGCAAGTCAGTGCTGGATGCGGGTGAGAACCTGAGTGTGCTTCTTGCCAGTCAAAGTTTTCCCCAGCACCTCATGCTACCAAAAGCACTGCTTGCTCTAGCTTGACACAGTGGTCATTTCCCCACCAGATTGGGAAGTTAAGAACCATGCAGTTTATTCAACAGAGCAAGACATCTGCTTTCCTGAGTGTTGGGGTGGTGTGGGTGCCCAGGCGGGCCAAATGCTTTATAGGTGGGACAAATATCATGCAAAGGAATACACACTTTAGGTGGCTATTTAGGAATAGGAGGCTCATCTGTTTAAATGGATGATTCCAGGTGCCTGAGATTGGGATGGGGGGATAGTAATGGAGGGAAACACATTCTGGTTTCAGGGAAGCTGCACCCTTAAAATGTGGGTTGAAGATGAGGTTTTCATATCTTAAGTCACAGGTCTTTCTCCTCCATTTACAACATGCAGCATTTCACCCTGCATGGCTCATTCTTCTCCGTTGCTGCCTCTTTGGCTCCATATTTAGGCCTTCATCATCTCTTGCTTGGACCATGGCAATAGCTTCTCACTAGTCCCTCTTTCTCCGTGTATGTATAAAATCTATAAGTTACATTTCCTGAAACTTATCTCTGAATCTGTAAACATGGCACATCGCTCCTCGTTGGACTGAAGATTCTCAACGTTTCCTTTTAACCTACAGAGTTGAGTACTAACTCTTCACCCTAACATTCAAATCCCTTGACTCAACCTTCCTTTCTAACTTGTCATCCCTTGACATTGGTGTGGGTCCGAATTCGCATCTGATTCATTGGTTTTCTCCCTGCTTGATGTACACGTCATCACCATTTCTACCTCCAGGTATTTGCTCCCACTCTTCTTTCTCGTTTCTTAATGATCCTATAATTTTTCTAGAAAAGCCTTATTCATTCATAAATAATAAGTTCAAGTCTCATCATCTCTATGAAACTTCAATCTAATCATCTTATCTATGGTGATTAACTCTTTCCTTATTTCCTAATACTGGCAGTGTCTGTATTACTCCAGGTTGGGGTATTAATTGGAGAGGTACAGATTGGGGGGTGGGTAGCCCAGTTAGGGGGAAGTTGTGATATGTTAAGGGAAGAATTGCATGCAGGGGTCCGGGTCTGTTAGAAAAGGAATGGGGGTTGGGCTCTTGCTAAATGAGTGACCAGGGTCATTGGGCTCTGGGCTGCTTATGTTGAAGACTGGAAGGGTGGTGCTTTAATGCCTAACTGGCCTGCCATAAAGATTCTTCTGTGGATACTCAGAGGAGACCACCCAGTGGAGAAGACTGGGGCCAATCCACATTCCCATTCCTTCAAAATGTGAGCCCCACCCTCTGAAATCGTGTTCCTTCGTCACCACGAAGCTCATACTCTCAGCTTTGTAATTTCCTTCAAGAAAACACTGGAAGTCAGGTTTTGTACAAAAATATATTTATTTTGTGTAATAGTTACAAAATATTCATTTCCACAATAATATTTTAGCAATGCATTGGAATGTTAAAACAAAAATTCTTTGTATTAATGATTCTTGCAAAGACCCTCAAAACATCCCAGGGGTAGAACTGTGGTTCAAGAGGAAAAGCAATTTCCCCAAGTCTCTGTATCTAAAAAACACTAGTACCATGAAAGATAAACTTAAAACATCAATAACTTAAATAAAAATTAACATTACTTAAGGCATAATGTTTCATATCAACAAACAAAATTCATTATAATAAAATAAAACAGGGTATCTGGGGAAAGCTAGGGGAAAATAAGTTAGCTGCAGATTCTTGGGTTATGGAGTGGGTGTTCAAGGCTTCGGAGTTTGGGTTTGCTTGTCCAGGTGGTCCATGGAATCCTGAACCCACTTCTGCTTGGGGTCAGCACAGATCTCCTTGGCCACAATGGTCTTGAAGCTGTGGGGAGGGAGGACAGAGTTAGATGAAGTTCCTCTGCAGTTTTGGCCTAGAAGTGCAGCCCATTCTGCATCAACGGGCTGCCATGGGAGCTAGAGGAGGAAGGCAGGTGGAAGGAGGGAACCCAGGGCAAACTGCTCCTATAGGTGTCCAGGTGGAGCCATCCTGACTTCAAGCTAAAGAAATTGGGGTGTTCTGAATAGGCACCCACGTGGAGAGTGATGTTGGGGTTCACTTTTTCCCTTGGTGCCTCAGTTTTCCCATTGGGAACCTTGTACATTAAGTTAAATAGTGCACTCTCTGACTCTAGGTTTATGAGGCTTGCTCCTTGCTCTGCAAGGAAGAACCTCAGGCCAGGGAAGGTTGGTGTGATGAACTCACATCACAGCTTCTTTGGGACACTTGCTGCTGGTGATTCTTCTATAGCTCGCCAGCCTCTGCACTGAGATCTTCTTATTGGTGAAGTTATAGCAGCAGGTGACTGGGGCATTGATTGCATCTGGAAAATAAACCACAAAGAAAATGCATTTTAGGATGAACTGGATTATTCTGATCTTAAGAGCAGAAAAGAGTCATGAGGAAAAAGCAAAAGGAAGGCAGGAGAAGAGAAAGAGCTCATTAAATCCCAGTGCTTCTGCCTATATCTCAGAGCTAGAATGTGATCTTTGACCCAATGACTCAGTTTCCTATGCTGTAAAATGGGTATATAACACTGGTAATGGACAGAGAGAAGGAGGAGCTGTTAAAGCTATATAATGCCTACAAGTGTCATTAAGACGGACCAATAATCCAGATGATCAACGCCAGGGAAGATCAGCTGGGGAGCCCCGCTATGAGTCTCCTTTTAGACTCTGAACAGTCTATGCCTGGTCATGAGTTTCCCTGATACTCATTACCTCTGCAGAGTCACCGTCTCTGGAAGCTAAGGTGAATGAAGCACAGACCAGATTCTGGGTCTCCAGTGTGTCTGGAAACAGCCTACACACCCACCCTCTCTTTGATTACCCTGATCCCCAAACTCTGCTGGAAGCAGCTGGGAGAGTAACAGTGCTGAGTGTGTTCCCAGAGCTGGAATCCTGGAAGGAGCTGGATTTGGGGTTCACAGCTGGAATTCTAGTTCAGGCTCTGCCCAGCAGCAGCGGTGTGGTTGGGCTCACCCCTTGTCCTTTTCTGAGTCACCTTATCTTGGAAAAGTAGCGTTAAAGCAAGACTGTGGGTACCACGTCTGCTTGGATGGTCCATGATAACTCAGAGAGAGGACAATGTGGTTCAAGGAGAAGAAGAGGGGGCCTTACCTGGCTGAGCCAGCCCCTGGGGGCTGAAGGTGGCTGCTATGAGCAGCAGGCACAGAAGTGCTGCAGAGACTTTCATGCTGGAGGCGAGAGTGCGAGCTTCAGTTTGAGAATTGGATGTTTCTGGGTTAGTCTCAGCCTCTGTTCCTCTGGCTGCTGTCTGCCTCTTATTGAAGCAGGCAGAGGGAGAGAGGGCGGAGTCAAGCAGGAGGAGGGATCTTCCATGAATGATAAGTGGGCTGTTAAATCTGCTGAGCAAATGCAGCATCCTGTGGATTTCCAGGAAATAGGAAAGGGAAGCAGTGGGTCACGAGACACTTTTTCCATTCACTGCTGAGACCAAATGAGCAAACGGGGAGGATGGGGTGCCATTAAGCCCAGACTGACCACAGATGTGAACTAAGAGGGTTATTTTTAAGGATTCCGCTTTCTCTGAAGCGAAAACTGCAGAAAAGGAAGGAAGCGAGGAAACTAGATGAAAGCATGTCAGGCTCGCTGCCAGCTTACCTTCAGGCCACAGTCCAAGGGGCCTCCCAGCCAGGAAGGAGATCTCAAGCTTTGGCTGGCTCCCTGACAATGCATTAAATCCATTTGCTCATTCAAATGTAGGATAGTAGCATAATAGAAGCCTAGCAGAACTGTAGGATGGTGTAAACATTGAACTGAATTCTAGGAGTTCTAGGTTTTCAGACTTCGACAAAGCCATAGACATCATGTAGTGCTGCAGAAGAAATGCCGGTGTCATACTCACAGAGCGCTTACTCTGCTAGGAATATTCTCAGACCTTTACAAATATTAACTCTGTAAATTCCCCAACTTTATCTAGTAGGGATTGCTAATTTCCATGTTATAGATCAGGCAACTGAGGCACAGAAGCGTTAAATAGCCTGCTCAAGGTCCCCTCGAGCACAGAACCCAGGCAGCCCTGTCCCCAGTGGGCTTCCACCTCTGTGACATACTGCTGAAAGGAAACGTGCGCAAATCCTCCAACTAGTTGCTGCTTGAGTCCTCTCTCTGTCCTCAGCATCTTCCAAATGGGCAGACAGCTAAAGGAGAATCTAGAAATATTCCTCATGGCTAAGTCATTACGAGTTAGGAGGCTGTTGCTAGCATAGCAGGCAGCAGTGGACAAGAAGTTCATGCCTGGTTATGGTGGCTATTCTCCTGGCTTCCTTCTTAATTTCCAGGGGACATGAGTAAGCAGTGGAGGAGTATTTCGAGAATTGGAAAGCCTGGCTCCATTCCTCAGTTGTGCCTTAGATTTCCTCAGAAACTACAGAGGCATACTAATAAAAACCCAAACACCTTAGAATTCATTTCAGTGAACTCTTATCTCTTACAAATATGATAGGAGTACTTGAGGCATGTTAATGGCTGAGCTGAGTTTAAAATTCTGATCTCTCGATTCTCTTAGCCCACTGCCTCCTCCTTCTGAGCCCTGCAGTGCCCTTGCCCAATGGGCATGCAAAGACTAGTGACTCTTCTTTCATAAAGGGTCACTGAGGCAATGTCTATAAATGCATGGGGTTTCTTGAAAGAAAACACTTTTCACTACACTTGTAAAAAGAAACAGGTTGTATTCAACAAATGACTGTTTTATTCCTAGTAAGTGGTCAGTAATGGCATTGTTGAGTGCATTCAGGGAGTCAGGTATGGTGCTGACATACTTTTCAGCGCTGCCTGCCTAGTCCTCCAACCAACCCAGCTTTCGTTAGGTTAAAACCGAAGTTATTTGTCCAGGAACTCAGACAGAGTAGTAGATGTGGCTGAGACTCCCACCCAGGATGTTTCCATTCCAGAATCTCTTCTTCCTGGGACTAGACTTGATGTCTCATGATGGATATTGGTTTCCTGGAGAACCCCAGAGCAGAGACTATATGGAGTGGCCATTTCAGACTCTGGTGGAATTACAAGAAGGCAAGATGAAGAGAGAACAAATCAACTCAAGCTCTGCTTTGCTTGTGCCTCTTGAGGAGCCTTAGTTTTGTTCTGCCTGAATCTCACTAGTTACTCCTTTTCTCCCCAACCAGTGTTGAAACTTCTCTGTGTTTGGCTCAGTCCTCTGCTCATGCCTCAATCCATTCTTATCCAATGAATAAAATGTTTCCAGGACTAGGGACTGTGCAACTTTGTGTAGGAATTTCTTCCTAGGCCATCTCACCTCATCTTCCAAAAAGTTTTCCTCATATCAGGGGAAACCTCTCTCTAATCTGTTAGTGCATCCTTTACCATGAACTTGGTGGACCGCATTCCATTTCCCTTTATAATCCAGTCATGCTTCAGGTTTTCTCTAGGTTAACAAGCTGAAAGATGCTGAGATCTTTAAACAAGTCTCTCCTGGCTTAGTCACATCAGCATCACTCATAGAATCCCAGAATCAATGGGCTTATAGACATCCTGTAGCATGACAACTTCTTTTTATCTTATAAAACCACAATCCAGAGAAGGAGACCAATTAGCCCATGGTCACAGAGAAAAACTTCCCAGCTTTGCTGGCTGAGTGTTCACACAGGCTTCTGAGTGTTGGAAGCATGTCTCTACTTCAGGGAGGGGTTGTCATCTCTGGAAAGTGACTTGGCCTTTGCATATATCAGACAGTAAACACATGGAAGGTGAAAAGGTGTGAATCAGAAGAGAAAGTCTTCTGAAAAGTGATAGCTGTCTGCCTCCCACTTCTGCTCTGTCAAGAAAAGATGCCCTCCCCCCTGGGAGGTCAGTGCCGGGGTGAGAGAAGTGAGTGGAAATTCCCACTCTGAGGCAGCTTTGGAAGTTCCCAGATTCCGTAGAAGAGAATGCATTTGGCTGGAGCCTGCATTCCAGTTGCTAGGCCCGGAGCCAGGAAGCTCTCACATGGTGCTCTGCTGGGAAAATCTCGGCACAAGCCTGGGTTAGGCTCTGGCACAAGCCTGGGTTGGACTCTCGCTTGGGGACACACAAGGGAAAGGCCCCCAGAGGGGCTATGGGGGAAGTGAGGGTCGGTCAATGCTCTGATGCTGTTACCCCGGGGCCTCCTCTCTATCGACTCATAGATAAAGAATGGAAAAGTTCCTCTTGGTGAATAATGCTTTCTTCATTCCTCCCGGGGTCTGACTCCACCACCAGGATCCTCCGCATGAACCTTGGTCATCGCTGCAGACTCCCACTCAGTGTCAGGGGTGAAAAAAAGAGGAAGCAAAAGTGAGCTCTCTAGAAAGATCTGAAGCCACTGCCTGGGCCCCCACCCACTTCTGTGGTTCACTTGTCCCTGCCCACCTAGTGTAGGCTCCCTCGCTGGTGCTCCCTTCGCTCAGCCTTCAAGAGAGATGCACCTTAGCTCTGCACTCACCACGTCCTTTCTAGACAACCCCTCCTCAAGGCCTCTCCTCCAGGCTCGCTCCAGGTAGAATACAGCCCATTTTCCCAGGGCCGCTACTCTGCCATCCCTTTCCTTTCAGGGATGAAAATCTTCCCTTAATTTTTCACAGGATGTCAGAAAATGAACAAGACCTTAGAGACCATCTACCTGTTTCTCTGATGGGGAGACTGAGGCCATGAACAGGGTAGTGACAGGCTCAAGGCGAGATAGAAGACGAATGGCTGGTTTGCTTATTTTTGGGCTCTCAATGTAGTGCCCTTTAGTGCCCTTTGTCATCTACTGCACTATCTCTTTATTATAACATTCATACAATTAGCACATACTCTGTGCAGAACCCCAGGTAGAGGACTGCACAGGGAGGGAGAAGTGAATCAGACATGACGCTTCCTTTTCAGAAGAGATGCTAAAGTATGAATCCATGGAAAGTAGGACCGAATTTAGGAATAAATCAGTACCTACCCCAAGCTTCCAGCATCTAAGATTTCTTGCTTTCTGGATTGGATCTGCCCCTGGTCTAATTGCATGCAGTAGCCAAGAATATTCCTGAGCATGGGAATAGGGGTGGCGATGGGCATAGCATATGCGAACAGAAAGAGAAGTGGCCTGAGTTGGTGGGTGGGGGTGATGGCGGTGAGGAGTAGTGATGCCTGAGGAAGCAAGAGGCTTGTTCTTTAGATGGTCTTCTGAGCCAGCCCTCACAGGTTAGCACCTGAGCCCTAGGGGGAGAAGGTTGATGTGGGTGGGGGTTAGGAGCTAAGTAAATTCTTAGGCTAAAGGCAGCGTGAGCCACTCTACAGCACTTTTGCCGTTACACATTGGGGGAGAAAATGCTTTCCTCATTTGGGGCTTGCATTGTACAAGGTGGCCTGAGCAGTGTGATGACGAGGTCAAGGTGCCGAACTGGGAGAAGGGGACGGGCAGGTCTTAGGGAAACAGAGATCAGATGGAGTGGAGACAGAAACACTTTTTTGAGAATAGCCTTTTGTTGACTCCTTTAGCACCTGTGCTGGGGTCATCTAAGGGAACAGAATAATTGCATTAACCAGAAAGATACAGAGCTGTGAGAGTCCCAGCTGAGGGGCCCAGGGAAGGCTCGTGATTGTACTCATGATGGGCTCAAGGGTTGGGCAGATTTGTGAACCTTGGGTGATCAGTGAGTGGAGGAGGGGTCACACTTTGGGCAAACTTATAGAGGTTGCAAATTGTAACCTGCTTACCCATCTCCTTAGGATCTTACTAAAGTAGAGATTCTGACTGTAGGTTTGGGGTGGACCTGAGGTTCTGCATTGCTAACCACTTCCCAGGTGATGATACTGCTGCTGATGCATGGCTCTGCCTGAACAACCTTAACACTTGTCTTTGGATAGGAAATGCTGGCCAGGTGGGAAACTAGTGAGCAGCTCATTTTGTCCAGACCAGGACTCTTGTCTGTGGCCCTTGGATAGGTTCCCAGATCCATCAGGAGTTGTCTTCCACATTTATGTTATTGTGCATTTTTCTGGAGAGAGGGTCTGTAGCTTCTATTAGATTAGCAAAGGCGTCCATGACCTCCAAGTAGTTAAGTGCCATTGAATTTATCAGAGAGTTCTGGGCTTCAACCCAGACCTGCTGAATCACAGTCTGCATTTTTTATTTTATTTTATTTTTTTGAGACAGAGTCTCACTCTATCACCCAGGCTGGAGTGCAGTGGCACTATCTCTGCTCACTGCAACCTGTGCCTCCTGGATTCAAGAGTAGAAACTTGAAATTCTCCTGCTTCAGCCTCCCAAGTAGCTGGGACTACAGGCACATGACGTCACGCCTGGCTAATTTTTGTATTTTTAGTAGAGATGGGGTTTTACTACATTGGCCAGGCTGGTCTCAGACTCCTGACCTCAGGTGATCCGCCTGCCTCGGCCTCCCAAAGTGCTGGGGTTACAGGCATGAGCCACTGCGCCTGGCTACAATCTGCATTTTTTTTCTACGTAAAGCTGTATTTTTTCTGTGTCTTCCCACAGCCCCCTCAGATGATTGTCAGACTGTGTTTGGGACCCCAGAATGAAGCATGGGGTATTTGAAGAGAGGGCTATGCTGGCTGAGCTGGGAGGCACCAACAGGAATAAGTACAGGCAGATAAGAAGGAAGAAATAAGAAGGAGGGGAACAAGAAGAGAAGACGGAAGAGAAAGAAGAGGTAGCATGGAATGACAGAAGGAGCCCCAGGTGGTGTCAGAACACCAGGGCCGGAGGCCTGGCTCTGCCTCTTTCTAGCTGTGTGGCCTTGAGCAAGCCCCTTGACCTCTCTGGGCCTCTTCTGTCAAAGGGGATTAGTAAGACAGCCGCTTCTGGCATTGTCATGAGACTTGCATGAATTAATAAACCAAGAGTGCTCTGTAAGCAACTTGTAAAGAGCTGTGTCAGTCTGAGGGCTCGTGGCATGCCTTCTCAGGGGATGTCCCAGGGCACATGCCAGTTTCTGGGCATTGGATGCCTACAGTCCTGATGCCTAGTGCAAGCTTCTGCTGTTATTTCTTGCTATGAAAATGTGTTGACCATTTTTATTATATAATGCATAGGGAGGTTTTCATTTCCTAAGCTTTTTTTCATCCCCATTCTGTCTGCCCATGACAAAAAGCTGAAGGTCAAAGAAGGTAACCCCAGAATCAAGCCAGGGACTCAGCTCCTCACACAGCAGCCAGCTCTTACCAGAAGGTCCCACCCTGCCAGGCCCTCTCCTATCTCCTCACCTCATGTCACCCTCAGCCCCACTCTCTGCTTCTAGAACACACCATAGCTCCATTCCAACTTGAGGCCTTTGCCCACACTGGACCCCAGCACCTGGTACAGTATCTTCCATGTCGTAGGTTCTTAACAAATATCATTTAAATTAATTATTAACAGTTCAAGAATCTCAAGTCACTTCCCCCAGATATCTGAACTGTAGGATGATTTAATTTCAAACAGGGAAATTAGTAGAGAAGCAAGACTTTTGGTTCCCTGAGTTCCTCACTTTTTCCATCTGGAGGAGAGATAGTGGCAGGGCTAAGGGGAGCACTGGGGAGTGGGGAGCCTCTAGCAGAGAGAGTGATTTTCAGGGGCCACATGGATTCTTCTTTGCGGATGTTGTTTCTTCCGCTTGGTTGCAAAATATTGCATGCCAAAAAGGGGAAACTTCAGCCACTTAAAAAGGCTTCTTTATTAATGATTTCAGTCCGCTAGCTGGTGGAGCCCCACATTGCAAAGCACTGGCTCCATTCAAAAACCCTTTTGCCTTTACTGTAAATTAGAGTCTGAAGAGGGAAGCTGAATAAAAATGCAAATAGTATTTGTCTAGCTAGTCAGGGGAAATAGTTTTCCAAAGCACATACATCTCTGACTTAAGTGCAGGGAGTTAAAAACAAAGCATTATCAAATAATTGAACTCTGCAACTTATTTATTGTTCGCAGATGTGGCCACAGTAATGAGAGAAACTTTACAAGTGCACTGTTCCCCTTGGAGCTGTTTGTAATGGAGTCTGAACAGCAGGCGTGTAGGTGTCAGACAATGTGGGGCACGGACTTCTGTCTGTCAAGTTTACTCCTGCGTCACCAGCATGTGCACCTAGCATCAGGTGATCAAAAAATATGTAAATTAGGAAGCAATCAGAGCTGGGAGATGTCATAGAGATCCCAGAGTTGAAAATCCCTGCACCACTGCTTAATGTAAGATGGAGAAATAAAGTTGCCCAGGATTATAGCGTTAGTGTCAGTGCCAGTGCTAGAGTGCAGACAAGCTGTGTGTGTGTGTGCGTGTGTGTGTGTGAATGTGTGTGTCTGTTGGGGGGAGTGCCGGTGACCTAGATCTTAACATTTTCCAACAGGAGTGCCAGTTACTTTTGTCCCTAGGGAACATGTCTTAGTTTATAGAAACCTTATTTAAGTAGAAACAGGCACTTGTAAATAGGCACTCATTGTCCTGGAGAAAGGGAGAAAAAAACCTTTGGGGTCCCAAAGACTGGAGATAGGAGAAGAAATGGATATATTTGCTCAAGGACCAAGAGACCTCCTGAGAGGAGAGAAATTGAGGCTTTTTCTTCTGAGTCCAAAATTATTAGACACGGATGTCCAGTTGGGGACATTCCAACTGGATTGGTCGCCTGAGTTCAAGGCCATGGCAGAGAAGTCAGTGGGTGGCGATTGAGGCGGGAAGACCTCTGCACCTGCCATGTTGATGCAGTAGTCCTGCTTTGAGAGCAACAGCCAAACCTGCAAGTGCAAACTGAAGAGGCTGAAACCTAGGGGGCCCAAGGGTGACACTGTGGCCAAGGCTGGAGGAGGCACCATGAGAGCAAGGAACAGGAAAATCTTTAAGTGGTGTGAGGCCAGTGATCCATAGGTACCCTGGGGACAGTGACAGAAGCAATGGGAGTCGGGAGTCCTGGCCACTGGTAAGCGGGTCAGGTTACCCAGCTTCCACTTTGCTTGAAATTTAGCAGCAGAGCTTTCTCAGCTTGACTGAATAGGTCCTCAAGGTTCTGGGGACACTGTAAGGATGTTGGGAGGGGGCTTAAGCATGAATTGCTAGACTTCCTCCTAATATGGACAACCTGGAGTCCTGGGAATTGAATGAACATAATGAGAGAGACGTGAACTATTTGTACCCTGAGGTGACAAAAAGGACTATGCCAGTGACACACAAATATTTATTTATTGTGACTAGTTCGCTGCTCTAGCACATCCTTAGTCCACGTTTGTCCCATGTTCTGCTCCCAATGCAGTTAGGATGTATTTATATTCCAAAATTATGGCATTAGCCTTGTCATTATGCAATTCTGATTTCATGACGATAAACATTAATTTTAAATCTTTACTGAATATCTTCTAGAACACCTGTGCAGTTAACAAGGAAAGATTTTAAAATTGTGGGTCATGAGACGCCAAAAACCACAACCCTTTATGTGTCCGCTATGATTCATTAAATCATGTGATTCCCACAAAGGCATTGCCATGTAGGTGACACTGATGTCATTTCCTTGTTTTATAGGCAGAGAAATGAAGCCTTCGAGGTTAACTTGCCCAAGGACAAGGGAGCTGGGGACTGGAGGGGTTGGGATTTAAATTCACGTGTTCTCACTCCAAGCCCAATCTTCTGTATGCTCTACCATCCAAGTGTTTTTTTCCTTGAAATCCGGGCCTTTTCTTCTCCTGCTTATTTTCCTTTCCTTTCATTCTAAGGCTCCCCTTTCAAGGTCACCTCCACCATGCTGTAAATGGAAGGCTTGGTAAGGAGCGGAAGGTTAAGGGAAGGAAATATTTAGGGAATGTAAGTTCTCTAATTTCCTCTGGGTCCCTCTTCAAGTGAACTTATCACCACTTCATATCAGCCTTGCTGCATGGCCACACTTTGGACTTCGTCATCTCCCTGAACTTCTCCATTTTGTAATGTTCCACTTAGTAATCCAGTCCTTTGACCACAGCCTTCTACTTCCTTCCCCTTCAGCAACTCTGAATCTACTGCATCAGCTCCTCCAGGTCCCTTAGCCCCTACCTGGCTTCCTTTCCTCCCCAGTCCAGCCCAGTGTTGACCACTCTCCTACCAGCATACAGATGCTCTCATTTCTACAATTCTATCTCCACACCTGCCAGTGCCCAAACCCAGGTCATCGGATCATCTTCCCCCTGATTCCTGACCACTCCCAGGCTGTCGGGCTTGCTGGAAGGCCTGGATATCCTTGAGGACAAGAGGTCCACAGATGCGACAGACTCCTCAGTGCTGCTGCTGTTCCGCAATGTGCCCCTAGTTCTTTGGTGCTGCCATACTCCACAGAGGCATTCCACACCTTCACCCTTCCCCCAGCATCTTGGGCTCCTGTCTCAGGCTTCAGCATTCTCAGGAGACAGCCTCCTCCCCAGTGAAGGCAGAGGCTGTGAGATAAGAATTCTCTCCATGCCCATCCCATGCTCATATCAAAACTTAACTCCATCTTCACGTGATTACAGCTCTTCATTCCTGGCTCAGAAGAGCTGGTCGCTCCTGTTGAGGGTCATGGCTCAATCTAGATCCTTGATTTCCTGCTGTATCTTCCAGAAATTGGAACTTTCCTTTATCTTCATGTCATTTCCATCTTCTTTCCACCCTTCCCTTCCCTTCTTCCAACTGACACACTCAAGTCTTAGGGGAAAAATGCATTTTCCTTAACCTCATCTTCCTTCAACCAGTTCCCTTCTCTCTCTTTCCTTTCTTGAGAAACATTTTTAAATGATCAATCTCTACCTGCGGGGCTCTCCATTTCCACCTCCAGTTAACTCCTTAACCTGTTGCCATTTATCCTCCACTCCTATCATTCAACTGAAATTCTTATGGTTTCATGGATGGTTTCCTCATTACCTAATATCAAGGATTTTTCATAGCTCAGATCCAACTTGAAATCACTGCCAAGTTACCACTGTTTATCCTCCTTCTATGTCTGTGCTCTGCTCTCTCCTCAAATTACTTTCTGCCTCTTCTTTCTATGCTACTTTCTCTGGTTTCTCTTCCTGTTTATTCTTAAGTGCTGGTCTTCTCTAAGGATTCATACTTTCTGTTTGTTTTCGTTTTTGTTTTGAGATAAAGTCTTGCTCTTGTCGCCCAGGCTGGAGTGCAATGGCACAATCTTGGCTCACTGCAACCTCTGCCTCCCAGGTTCAAGCGATTCCCCTACCTCAGCCTCCCGAGTAGCTGGGATTACAGGCACGTGCCACCACACCCGGCTAATGTTTGTATTTTTAGCAGAGGCAGGGTTTCACCATGTTGGCCAGGCTGGTCTGGAACTCCTGAACTCAGATGATCCGGCTGCCTCAGCCTCCCAAAGTGCTGGGATTACAAGTAGGAGCCACCACTTCCAGCCAAGATTCATACTTTCATTCTCACTCTTCATGAGAGTTTGCCAACTGGTGGCCTCTACCTGGTTCCAGCCTATAGGCATGTTCTGTTTGGCCAGTACAGTGTTTAAAACAAATACAACTATTGCCAATACTTCAAATGGGGAGATTTCTCATTTTGAAATCTGGATTTCTGGTTTGCCTGGATGGAATCAGATTTGGCAATTTGAAGTCACATTCCTAGATGGCAGCAATCCATGAGAGCAGAGGGACAGCCATCCCTCCAGGTAAATCATATGTTCACAGGTCACCAGAAATTCCCCTTCCCTCGCCCACAATTTCTCTGTTTTCATATTGTTGGTCTATTTCACTCACTTATTTGCCTGGCCCCTATTGTAGTTGAGTGTAGAGTCTTTTTCCTATAACTCACATATTTCAGCTCTCATAATTCAGTAAATGGCTCTAAGATGAGTTCTAGACATGTGTTTCAATGTGCCCACTGAACATTTACACTTGGATGTCACTCAACTTCAATGAGTTTATCCTTCCCTCTTTGCACTTCTCCTTTTTCTCCCTGTCTTTCTTCTTTCTTTTCTTTTATTATTTTTCAACCAAGATGTAATAAACCTCTATGGCGGATACAAAATCTCTATTTAAGAGGGCCTTGAGAAATCAATTTGGTTGGAAGAAGTAATACAGGACTGGTGTAGAGGTTGCATTTGTGTAGGAGGTACACTTATTTCCCTTCATTTGTATATTCATTTGGGGTGGCTTTGGAGGGGCAGAATCTAAGATGAATTTGTGAGGAGAGGGGTCTTAAAGCTCCCCAAACCATCTTTTGATGCCGTCATCACTACGTTGCCAGGCATCATGCTGAGTGCTAGGAAGGCAAATCAATCCTCTGCAGTTCCTGGTCTCATTACGCCACTCCCAGATCTGCTACCCCTACCCACCCAGATAGTCAAGGTAGAAATCAGGTATCCATCTTTTGATTTCCTCCCTATCTCCTTTCCCATCTAATTGGTCCCTGCGACCTGCCCATTCCACTCTTGAAGTATCTCAGCATCCATTTCTTTTTTTTCATCTCCAAAGACTCTGCCTCACTCTGAGTTCTATTAAAACAGTTGCACATCATCTTTTGCCAAAGAAGCACTATGCTTCAGTCCAACTTTAGTCCTAATAGCAAATATATCTATCCCAAACCACGCGTCTGATCTGCTTAAATGACTTCATACCCAGAAATTACCACTCTCCATGTCTATGCACTAGAACCCAACTCCTCAGTATGGCCATCGGAAGGCCTGACTTGGCCTCTTCTATCTATGCTATCTTCACTGGTTTCTCTTCGTGTTCATTCTTAAATGTTGGCCCACAGCACCTTTCAGGTCAGGTCTCATCAGTCACTTCTTTCAAATACCCTGTGCTGCAGTAATAACCAATTTTCTCATCTTTCCCAGAACGTGCCCTTGCAGGCATTGTTTCTCTTGCCTGGAAAAGGCAGCCAAGCCTTTTCCAGGAATTCTTTCCAGACTCGTTTGGACACATAAACCTTTGCATTCCTTTATTACAGCCCTTGATTGCACCCTGTATTTTGAAGGTTTCTGGGTATGTTTTCTTCATCAAATATATGGTAGGATCTACCTATTCTTCTTTGAATCTATATTAGCACCTAGGACAGGGCCTGGCATTTACTTATTCATTCATTTGCCTGTTTATTCATTAATTTAATAAACAGTAATTAAGTGCCTAGTCTGTGCTCATCATGAGCTCTATATCAAGCACATTTTTGCTGAATGAATAAGTTGAGAGGTTGGGGATAGTTAGATATTAGCTAAAGAAAAAGGTTAAAATCTGAAAATGGCTACTGTGGTTTGACTGGGTTTGAACCACACTGGGCACAGACGCACTTTCCCTGAATCACTGTATGACAGTGGCTGAGTGGCTGGCTATCTCAGGCCCTTATATGCAGAAGAGACATATAAATCTCTGAATTTCTTTATAATTTCCATTACTTTTTCACTTCCTAGACAGCTGCAAAGGAAGGAAATATCTCAGTTCTTGAAATTCTCCCACTGAATGGAACATGAGGCATTGTGTTCAGGGCACAGTATTTAGTGTCACTTCACTGCATACCCATGACAACCTTGTAAGACAAGCAAGACAGAGACTATCGTGCCATTACACAGAGAGGTCAAATGACCTGCCCAAAGTGGTAGTGCAAGAATATGACAGGCAAGGATTGGGAAACAGGTCTTCTGTATCTGTGCCCAGCATGGTTTGGACTCTTTACTACTGCTTTGCCAGGCATCTCAGTAAGAAGTTGGGTCTAGACACCCAGACTGGAATCCCGGTGTGGCCCACAATAGGGTCTGCCCTCACATCTTGGCCTAAACCACATCCTCCTCATTTCCATTTCTCGAATGTGTTTTGTAATGTAATTCTTCTGTCTTCACTACTCCAGGCCAAACATTAAGACTTTGGTTCCCCTTTTTGGTCATCAGCTTCTGCTGCTTATTTTCTCTGACAGTTATTTTTTTTTCTAGTTCCCCATTTTTCTTTCTCTCATTTCATTTTCATCCCCTTGGAATTTGTCATCAGCCAAGCTGGCAGTTTCAATGACATCAGATATCCCATTTTGAGGGATGACAGAGATTTTTTCCAGGGTGATATTAGTTTCTAGGACTTCTAGGAAAAAGAAAGCTGGAAAAGCCTTTGTCCCCCTCCTTCCATTTTTTGCAAAATAAACAGGTCTCCTATCTTACTGGATGCTGGGTCCTTAGCTAGACTCTCAGGAAAATCCAGAGGTTACTGTGACTCCAGACCCCTCACCCTTTGTTTGTGGCCTTTTCTCCAAGCTGACTAGAACTCAGGGTAACTAACATCCTATAAACTAAGATACCACCCTGCCAATAGAGGGTGCAGCCATCTTGGGGAGGGTTGGTTGATATGAACATTTCATGGCATTGGCATCTAAACCTCATTTGGCAAACTGAGGATCCCAAAGCACAGAGAAAGCAGTGACTTGCCCAAGGTCACAAAGCAAATTAGTGACCATGGATTGGGCTGGAACTTGGTGTCTAATTCCTTTTCTGAGAAGAAGCCTTTCCTTTGCCACAAGCTGCTTGGAGCATCAGGGGTCCCTGCTAAATGATTTGCAAAATCCCCAAGCATCGATTCTGGATAAATCTCTGGCAGTCACTCTTACTTTATACACTTTACCCTTAAAGAAATTGTCTGGTCACATACTTCTGGGTCACATGCTGGTCACAGGATGTGCAGAGCTCTTAAAAGATATGATTTCAGCCACCTGAAGCATTGATAAGGGAAACTGAAGCATGAACGTGTTAACTGATGGCCATTCACAAGCCAGTCTCAAAGCTCCCAGGACACCTGCCTCTGCTCACAAAACTCTCTAAGCTGACCAAATAATCTGCTTCCAAAGAAAAACAATCATCAAGTTGCCTTTTCTATTATGATTATTATAACTACAATTATAATGATTTAGAGATAAGCTGCATTTTATAGTTGATCAAGGTTATTTGTCTATAATCTCTGAATTTCTGGTCTTTACAATAGCCTGCCATAACAGGCACTTTATTTTCCCTTTTGAGAATTGAGAAATAAGGGTCAGAGAAGTTAAACACTTTGACCAGGGCCACATAGATGGAAAATAATAGAATCAAGTCTCCAAATGTGGGGCATTTTTGCTATACTGCTGTCACACACAAACTCATACTAGTTAAATTTATCTGTAATAAGCGTCTTCAATAGCCTTGCCTCTTTAGATCCTTACAGCAATTTTATGAAGTTGATTTCAGTTTTCAGAAGAGGAAATTGAGGTTCAGGTCATAAGCAATTAAGTGGCTGAACTGGACCACAAATTCAGGGTATCTTCTACTACCCTGCCTCGCCTCCCATGTCTAGGTCCCCAGCACAACGGGAAAGTTCCAGCTGTGGCCCGGAAAGCCCTACAGGCAGAAAGCCAAGGCCAGGACAGCAGCCAGGAAGGACTCTATTTCCTGCCCAGAGCTCTTCCTCCCCGCTGACTCCAGCTGGCCCTCTCTGAGCAAAGGAGGGGAATTTCTAGTCTGAGCAGAGTGAAGTTTTCTGTGACTCTGTCTTCTTCAGGGCCTCCACTTTCCCTACAGGGAAGCTAGGGTAATAATAATAATAATAATAATAATAATAACCAACATTGATTAGACATTAGTGATGTCTTAGAGAAAGATTCATTATTCATTCATTCACTCATTCATTCATCCACCCATCCTTTAACAAAATTGGGTCTCTTCTGTGCGAGACATTATGCTAGATGCTTGGGATATCAGGATTGATGAAACATGGTTTGTGACTTCAAGAGTTGAATTTTGGTTCAGCAGATTGAATAGAAATGACAAGACTCCTAGATTCTTTCATCTACCGTACACTCCAAGTACAGCCCCTCGTTGCCCTCTTAATCTTTGGGTTCTTAAAACTGTTTTCCTGGATACCACAAAGTTCCTGGCTGGGTTCTTTGCCTACAATCTCACACCTCTAATCTATCCTCCACCCTGCTGCCAAAAGACTGAAATGCCAAGCCAATTGTGCCATTGCCCTGCTGAGAATCCTTTGTTGGCTCTCCTGTGCCCTCAGCATGCCCGTCCAGAGCTTGGCTGTGGCTTGGCCACTGCCTCCGTCTCCAGCCTCACCTCTCTTCTCTCCCCTGAGGGACCCTGCCTCCAGAAAGGCCAAACTGGTTGCAGAGAGTTTTATCCCCCTCCACCCACCAAAGGCATACTTCTGGATCTTTGCACAGCTATTTCCTTTTCCTGGTGTATCTGATACCTCTTCTTTACCAGACCAATGTCTACTTATCCCACAAAACCCTGGTCAGAAGCCCTTCCCCCTGCAAACCAAGGCTGGAAAAGATGCTTTTTTTGATGATTGTGTATGTCAATTGGACTGGGCTAAGGAATGTGCAGATAGCTGGTAAGACACTAGTTCTGGGAATGTCTGTGTGGTTGGTTCCAGAAGAGAAGACCATTTGAATTGGCAGACAGTAAAGACGATCACTCTTATCAATGTGTGAGGGTATCGTCTAATCCATTGAGGGCTCAAAAGAACAAAAAGGCAGAGTAAAGGGCAAGTTCACTCTCTCTTTTCTGGAGCTGGGACATTCATCTTCCTCTGCCCTTGAACACTGGTGCTCCTGGTTCTCATACCTTCAGACCTGGACTGAGACTTACACCATTGGCTTCACTAGTGTTCAGACCTTTGGGCTTAGACTGAAACTACATCACTAGTTTTCTTGGGCCTCCAGCTTGCAGATGGCAAATTGTGGGACTTTTTAACTTCCATAATCACATGAGCCAACCCATCATAATAAATCCTTCTGTTTTTCTTTTCTTTTCTTTTCTTTCTTTCTTTCTTTTTTCTTTTTTTTTTTGACCGAGTCTCACTCCATCACCCAGGCTGGAGTGCAGTGATGTAATCTTGGCTTACTGCAAACTCTGCCTCCCGGGTTTAAGGGATTCTCGTGCCTCAGCCTCACAAGTAGCTGGGATTACAGGCCTGTGCCACCACACCTGGCTAATTTTTGTATTTTTAGTAGGGACAGGGTTTCACCATGTTGGCCAGAGTTGTCTCAAACTCCTGACCTCAGGTAATCTGCCCACTTCAACCTCCCAAAGTGCTGAGATTACAGGTGTGAGCCACGGCACCTGGCCACATCTTTCTGTATTTCTATGTGTAATCTATTAGTTCTGTTTCTCTGGAGAACCCTGACTAATATACTCTTCTTTCACATTTCTGCAACATTGATGTTTACCCCACACAAGGGTTCCACTCTATTGCACTCGGATTTCACTGATTGGGTCCTGCTTGTCTCTCTGATTTTTCTGTGGACTCCTGGATCCCTACTACAGAGATAATGCCTGGCTCAAGAAGGTGCTTATTAATGTTCTGTTGAATGGACATAGGAGAAATTTCAAAGAAAGAAACTATCTTTTCTGCTCCAAAGCAGCTTGCAAAATGCACCCAACTTGACCCACTCTCGTGGGTGGCTGGGGCTCAGGAGGAAGGAATGTGCCTGGTTTTCTAGAGAACAAAGGGGCCTCTTACAATACCACAGATGCTACAGAATGCAAGAGCAGCTGTTAGTAATTGTGGCTGGGAAAGTCCACACGCTTTCCTGTGGCTTTTCCCTTTATACCAGGCCTTGGGCAGATTTCAAGAGGAAAATAATAAGCTGTTTGACCTTTCCCTTTTGCTAGCCAGGGTTTCTTGCTGCTCCATGTCAGAGTTTTAGCTGAGAATATTTCTGTTTTCCCCACTCAGACAAACTGACAATGCTAAAGCTTAGAGAAGTGGAGGGCTGGCCCTATACCCAGGTGCCTTGCTGGACCTAGGAACTGGGATCCATCCCTCTGCCACCTTCCAAGTCCTCAGGATCCACAGAGAACCATTGAGCTTTTCAATTACTTTCCCCCATTGTTGCCCTGTGGTTGATTCATCCTCACCGCAGAAAAGTGCTGGTGCTGAGTAGAGGGAGGGGCAGTTCTCATCAGACCTGCCAGCTTCAAGAACTTACATATGCAGGAGATTTCTGCTGGACCCTTGTATATATTAATTCATTACAATAATTAGTAACTGTCCGGGCACAGTAGCTCACACCTGTAATCCCAGCACTTTGGGAGGCTGAGATGGGTAGATCACCTGAGGTCAGGAGTTCGAGACCAGCCCAGCCAATATGGTGAAACCCCCTTCTCTACTAAAAATACAAAAATTAGCCGGGTGTGGTGGCACGCGCCTTAATCCCAGCTACTCAGGAGGCTGACGCAGGAGAATTGTTTGAACCCAGGAGGCTGAGGTTGCAGTGAGCCAAGATTGCACCATTGCACTCCAGCCTGGGCAACAAGAGCGAAACTCCATCAAAAAAAAAAAAAAAAAGGAACGTACCATGGGGCAGATACTGGGTCTACATAACTTCTACATGAACAGACATGATTTCTGCCTAGAGGAAGCTCACTTTTAATTCTGCTAATAGTCCTCTGAGCTAATAGAGGACCCCTACCCTCGTGCAGATGAGAAAACTCAGGTTTGGGGAGACAAAATGACATGCCCAAGGCCATGCAACCAGGAGAACACAGAATTGAAATTAGAATCTGACTTCCATTTGTATGGTCTTTCTATGACACAGTTTTAATAAGTGACAGCCTGCAACCTGGCCACCTTGCCTTCTGACACTGTGTGGACCTATCAAGGTACACCATTCTTTCTCAGACATGATACATGCCACAGAAGCAGCTGGCCACCATCACCAGCACCACATTGGCCTCAGCCCACATCCAGCCAGCCCAGGTCCTACCTGACAGGTAAGCCCAGGGACCTTGCCAGCCACTCAGTCACCAACAGAGACTTTGCTGGACAACCTCGTGTCCTGTTTCCCCAACTTCTTCCATAGACTCCAGACTTGGTGCTGGACGGAGCTCTCTGTTCAGCAATTTTTTAGTATTTAAAAAAAACACCAAAAATAAAACTTAACTACTTGCTGAATGAATGAATGGACAGAAGAATAAAAGGTGGAGCTTATCCTGTGGGTACGTGGCAACTTTGGAACTGAGATTTGAAAGGAAATTAAGGAACTCTGTGTCCCAAACACCTTGTCTACCAGCCAGTCCCAGGGCCTGGAATTCTCACTACTGTGGCATGCCTTTCAGCTAAAGCATATTCTCAATTTTGGTATTCAACCTTTGAGATTTTTGACAAGTCTTTGCAACACTGTTCTCTTATATACTTAGTGGTTTCATTTACAATGACTCATATTTTTCTTAAATAAATTCATTTTAAAAAGAAATGTGTAACTGTTACAAATTTGGAACCAGTATTGCTTGCCATAGACACAATCAAAACAAACTTGTTTTTTGATTCAAACTTGATGTAGCTGCCGCCTGGTATACCTGAGTACTGAGCTTATAAGCTTACTCTCTCACTGAAGAGAGAGAGACAGACAGACAGAGAGACAGATTGGCAAGTATAAGCACTAAGGTTTTCTTCTTGATGGAATCAGAAAGATTAAAAGATAATTGAAAAGTGAATGCCTTCTCTGATAGGGATTCATTGCTGCCTAATGTTCTGGTCTGGGATAACAATGGATTAGAGTATCCTGCCTTATATATTTATTGACACGGGGTATTTAGCAGAGTGATTGTCACCTATTAGCACACCATGGGGATTAATGGAGCTGATGCCCTGGCAAAAAGACCTTCTGAAGACACACACATTCTGCTGAGGGCAGCTGGGGTAGAGCAGAAGACTTGGGCCTTGCCAGGCTGAGCAGCCGTGGCAGAGTTGGGGGATACTGGGTTGATGGCATGGTGTGCTTGGCATGCCAAGGTTGTGATAAGCAGTAATGAGGAAGTCCCAAGAGAAATGTGGCTCACTCTTGTCCTGCCCAGCTGTGGCTCTTGGCAGAACTTGGGGGATGGGGAATGTAGGGCTTGACTGCTGTCCCCTAGAAGAATGTTGAGTAAGAGAAGCCTCTTTGAAGGCCCTCTGTGTGGCTGTATAGAGATCTTTACATGAACATGGGGAAAGGCCCTGGGGCTGGAGTAATTCCTTTTACTGGGACAGGACAGCCCCTGTGTACTTGCTATTTCACAAAACAGAAGGGAGTCTTCTCAGAAAAACCACATGAATGTACTGCTGGTGGGCAGGGGAGTTGATGAAAGGGCAGTTGGTGCAGCAAGCAGAGTAAGACCCAGGATTAGGGTATGAGGGAGAACGGCACACACTGCTGGGGACCCACCTGCCAGGCACAGAGGCAGGGGTGTCGCAGGCCTTAGCTACTTCAGACCTCAGAGTTTAGTCATTACTAGTCAGCAAGCAAGCAAATGAAGGCTCAGAGAGGCTAAGCCTTGAAGATTGGACAGCTGGAGAGCTGGAGAGATGTCAAGCCTGGGGGCGGTCCTGGACCCTCCCACTCCAAGTTGGGGCTGTAGACCAGCCTGGTTGCCCACATGGCCTGACAATCCCTCTGATGAATATATGGATTGTGGGGACGGTGAGGCTGCTTCCTCCAACAGGGTATGAGCTCGCAGTTAGTCCCTGTACCCCTGACTTCCTGCTCTGCACTCGATCTGTGAAGTCTGAGTCCACAGCTCTGTGAAGCCACTCATTTCTGCTCTTTTAGGGGTACAGAAACAAAGGCTGCAGAAGTGATGCTCTCACACTGAAGGCAGTTTGACCTCCCTCTTATTCTAGCAAGTGCCCAGCTCCACTGGAGTACCTGGGAAGAAGTCGTTTATCTCTCTGGGTGGGGAGAATCCCTGGGACTTCCCAGATGACTGCAGGCCTGGCTGGGAGGATGAAGGATGTAGCTGGCAGGCCTTCCTATGGCTGCTGGATAGCTCCAGAGCTGGATTGGAAAGAGGCCAGAGTGTGACCTGCTTTCAGGGCTCAAAGGTCAGGCCTGTGAACAGGCTTTGTCTTGCCTTTTGGGGACAATCAGCATAGCTGGGACTTTCCCATTTTCAGGGCCTGGGAGGAAATTACCAACTTTATCTTGAAGGCTCAGAGCATACAGGGAATCTGGCCATGTGAAAATGTGGAAAAGGGAGCAGGTGGGAGGGGCATTCCCGGAGTCCTCAGGGTTTGGCGGTGAATTTCCAGCTCCAGTTTCATCAGGAATTAGTGAAGAGAAGGGCCCTCGGGACTCTTCAGCCCCTGCCCTGGACTAACAGCTTCCTTCCTTCCCCCTGCCTCTGTTCCTCTTGTCTGATTCCCAGGTCAGCTTTAGCTGAGCAAAACACTTCCAGGCCTGCTTTCCAGGACATCTTCCCCTAGCCAGTCTTGATGCAGAGAGGCTGCAGGAACATCCTATCTGGGTGTCTATCTCTGCATTCAGCTGTGCTTTCAGTTAATTATGGCAGTGGCATCATCCTAGTGCCTCATTTATTGGGCTCCTGCTGTGTGCACAGCCCTGTGTTACGTGCTTTAAATACAGCATCTCATCTAAGCCTCAATGTTACCCTGAAAAGAGTACATTACTGCCTGATTTTTCAAGGTCAAAGAGATGGCTGCTTTGGAGAATGTAGAGGTTGTCTGGGGTAAGACGTGGCCCTGTGGTCAGATGTCTCCACAGGCGTGAGTAGGCCTTTGTCTGAGGACTTGTATGAGAGAATTTGCCCTGGTTTCTACTTCCCAGGGACTAAGGGTGGGAATGGTAGGAGTTCTAGGGTGTGAATATCTGTGTACCTCTGCTGAGACAAGCCCCTCCCCTATAGATACGCCTGTGGGTAGAGTGCTGGGTGCTGGGGCCAACCATGGCCAGGTCTGGTGAGGGAGGCTGGATGGGCCCCTTCTTTCCATCCTAATGCCTGGAAGAAGCCAGTCCTGCTGTGTGTGAGTGCCTGCATGTGTCTGAAGCTCTCTGTCTGGTTAAGAGTTTCGGTGAGCAACCTCTAGAACCTGATTTCCAGGGTCTGAGCCCCAGCTCTGTCACTTACGATGTTATATACTCTGGTCAATTTACTTAGCCTTGTAGTACCTCTGTTTCAACATTTGTAAAATGAGAATAGTCATAGTCCCTACCTCCTAGCACTGTTATGAGGATCGGTAAGTTAAATAAATACTTGTTAAGCCCTTAGACTGGCCCCCAGGGTAATCCACAAATGTTAATTGTTATTGTTGTCATCAGTCTCCATCAGTCATCTGGCTCCATGGGTGTGTGTCTGTGGGAGAAATGAGTAGGCAGATATGTCTGGCACTGCCGTTTCCACACTTTATATCCTCGGCTTGGCCTTATCGTCCCCTGCAAAAAAACCCAGCCAAGGGTATGTTTCTGAGAAATGACCTGAGAAGACAGAGACGGACTTCACTGGCCCC
This sequence comes from Hylobates moloch, assembly GCF_009828535.3. Taxonomy (NCBI): domain Eukaryota; kingdom Metazoa; phylum Chordata; class Mammalia; order Primates; family Hylobatidae; genus Hylobates; species Hylobates moloch. The sequence goes on along the minus strand of NW_026652285.1, from coordinate 10,950,950 downwards.
CATGACCCTCCCCGGTGGCCACCCTCCCTGTGTTTTATCTCCTTCCAGTGGCAGCACTCCAACATGTAGGAGCTGGATCCCAGAGGGATCTGATTGCAGAAACAGAGAAAGGTCTTTTACTAATGATAGGGCCACAAGAATGTTAGCACCAGCTACCTACTTCATAGAGGAGGAAGCAGAGTCTCAGTGTGTGTGTGTGTGTGTGTGTGTGTGTGTGTGTGTGAGAGAGAGAGAGAGAGAGCGAGAGTGTGGCGGTATGGGGAAGGAAAGTCACATGTTTAGTAAGTTGCAAAGGGGACATTATACCTGCACCTGCTAGGACTTACCACAGTGGTGGGTCTGGGTATCCTGGGTGACACTCTGCTCAAAACTGTTACTGAGTATGAGGTGGCTGAATCTGACTGGGAAGCAGAGGGAGGGAGCAGGAAGCTAGGGGCCTGGGACATAGGAACAGATTCACATCCATCTCTTGGGAGCCAGAAGTCCCTGGACAAGTCCAGAGGGGAGGGCACTTCTCCAGCCAGAACACACCCTGGGTTGGATCACTGGAAGGACTCTGTTTCAGAAGAGGGAGCAAGGTACAGTTCAGGGGTAGTGTTCAGAGAGACTGTCAGCACCAATCTCACTCAGGGGTCTTTCTTTAACCACTGGACTCGTTCTTCCTGCATGCTACACAGACACAATCAATGCACAGAAACCAGAACATTGCAGCAAAGAGGGTGTTTAATAGATGCGAGGCCAACCACACCATGCTGGAGACAGAGTTATTTATCAAATCAATCTCCTTAAAGGCTTGGAGGCTAGGAGTTTTCCTTCTTTTCTGCCCTTCCTTCCTTCCTTCCTTCTTTCTTTCTTTCTTTTTTTTTTTTTTTTTTTTTTGTAGACGGAGTCTCGCTCTGTCGCCCAGGCTGGAGTGCAGTGGCGCAATCTCGGCTCACTGCAAGCTCCGCCTCCTGGGTTCATGCCATTCTCCTGCCTCAGCCTCCTGAGTAGCTGGGACTACAGGCGCCTGCCACCTCGCCCGGCTAATTTTTTTTTGTATTTTTAGTAGAGACGGGGTTTCAGCGTGGTCTCGATCTCCTGACCTCGTGATCCGCCCGCCTCGGCCTCCCAAAGTGCTGAGATTACAAGTGTGAGCCACCGCGCCTGGCCTCTTTTTTTTTTTTTACAGGGTCTCATTCTGTCACCTACTCTGGAGAGCAGTGGCGCAATCATGACTCACTGCCTCCTCATCCTCTGCAGGCTCAGATGGTTCTCCCACCTCAGCCTCCCAAGTAGCTAAGACTACAGGCATGCAACACTATGCCAGGGTAATTTTTGTATTTTTTGTAGAGACAGGGTTTTGCCATGCTCCCCAGGCTGGTCTTGAACTCTTGAGCTCACACAATTGGCCCACCTTGACCTCCCAAAGTTCTGGGATTGCAGGTGTGAGCCATCGAGACCCGCAAGGGTCTTTTCAAAGATAGTCTGGTGGGCAGGGGGCTAGGGTATGGGGAGTACTGATTGCTTGAGTCACAGATAAAGTTACAAGAGCAATTCGTGGGTCCAGGTGGAGCCATTGGCCATCCAAAAAACCTGAAAAGAGATCTCAAAAGGCCAATCTTAGATTCTACAATGGTGATGTTATCTGCAGGAGTTACTGGGGCAGTTGCATATCCTGTGACTTCTGGAATAATGGCTGGCAATCATTTATGTCTACACTTTAGCAGAATTCAGACTGCTCTATCCTCCTAGCCTGGTGGTCTCTCATTAGCTTTACAAGGTGGCTGAGATGTGGGGAAAGCCTATTATCACTTGAACTATAAACTAAATGTCTCCCAAAGTTAGCTCAACCTAAGCCCAGGAATAATTAAGGGCAGCTATAAGCAAAATGAGGATTGATTGAATCGGATCTCTTTTGCTGCCATAAATTTCTCACTGTTATAATTTTTGCAAAGGTGGTTTCACTTCAGGTCAGTTTCCCACGTAACAGAGTGAAGGAGAGTGAATTAGGACTCAGTCTCCTGGTGCTTGGTACTTAGCTAGGAGAGGTAATGGTAAATTTAAAAAAAGAAGTAAGTGATCACAATTTATTTTTCTTGTTTTTTTCTTTTTTAAAAACTTTTACTTTAGGTTCAGGGATACATGTGCAGGTTTGCTATATAGGTAGATTGCATGTTTCAGGGGTTTGGTGTACAAATAATTTCATCACCCAGATAATAAGCACAGTACTCAATAAGTAGTTTTCAATCCTCACCCTCCTCTTACTCTTCACCTTCAAATAGGCCCCAGTGTCTGTTGTCTATTGTTCCCTTCTTTTCTTTTCTTTTTCTTTTTTTTTTGAGACAAGGTTTCTCTCTGTCCACCCAGGCTGGAGTGCAGTGACAAAATCATGGTTCACTGCAGTCTTGACTTCCTAGGCTCAAGACATCCCTTCACTTCAGCCTCCCAAGGAGCTGGGACTACAGGCATGTGCCACCATGCCCAGGTAATGTAATTTTTTTTTGTGTACATACAGGGTCTCAGTGTGTTGCCCATGTGGGTCTTGAACTCCTGAGCTCAAGTAATCCTGCTGCCTCAGCCTCCCAAAGTGCTGGGATTATAGGCATGAGCCACTGCATGTAGTCAGTTGCTCCCTTCTTTGTGTCCGTATGTATTAGATGTTTAGCTCCTACTTATAAGTAAGAATGTGCAGTATCTGGCTTTCTGTCCCTGCGTTAGTTTGCCAAGGATAATGGCCATCAATGTTGCTGCAAAGGGCATGATCTCATTCTTTTTATGGCCACATAGTCTTCCATGGTATATATGTACCACATTTGTACCACAATGGTACTACATGTGCCACAATAGTAGACCACAGTCTACCATTGATGGGCGTTTAGGTTGATTCCATGTCTTTGCTATTGTGAATAGTGCTGTGATGAACATACACATGCATGTGTCTTTATGGTAGAAGGACTTATCTTCCTTTGGGTATATACCCAATGATGGGATTGCTGTGTCAAATGGTAATTCTGTTTTAAGTTCTTTGAGAAATTGCCAAACTGATTTCCACAATTGCTGAAGTAATTTACATTCCCACCAGCAGTGCATAAGCATTCCCTTTTCTCCATAACCTCTCCAGAATGTGTTATTTTTATGACTTTTTGATAATATTCATTCTGACTGATGTGAGATGGTATCTCATTGTGGTTTTGATTTATATTTCTCTCGTGATCAGTGATGTTGGGCATTTTTTCATATGCTCCTTGGCTACATGAATGTCTTCTTTTGAAAAGTTTCTGTTCATGTCCTTGCCTGCTTTCTAATGAAGTTGTTTATTCTCTGCTTGTTTAAGTTTCTTGTAGTTTCTGGATATTAGACATTTGTCAGATGCAGTTTGCAAATATGTTCTCCTATTCTGTAGGTTGCCTGTTTACTCTGCAGTCTCGCTGTTCAGAAGTTCTTTAGTTTAATTAGGTCCCATTTGTCAATTTTTGCTTTTGTTGCTGTTGCTTTTAGTGTCTTTTTCATGAAGTCTTCTCCAGTTCCTATGTCCAGATTGATATTCCCTAGGTTACCTTCTAGAGTTTTTATAGTTTTTGGTTTTAGATTTAAATCTCTAATCCACCTTGAGTTACTTTTTGTATATGGTGTAAAGAAGGGGTCCAGTTTCAACCTCTGTGTATGGCTAGTCAGTTATCTCAGCATGATTTATTGAATAAGAAGTCCTTTTCCCATTGCTAGTTTTTGTGAACTTTCTCAAAGATCAGATGGTTGTAGGTATACAATATTATTTCTAGGCTCTCTATTCTGTTCCATCAGTCTATGCACCTGTTTTTGTACCATTACCATGCTGTTTTTGTTACTATAGCCTTGTAGTATAGTTTGAAGTTAGGTAACTTGATGCCTCCAGCTTTGTTCTTTCACTTAGGATAGCCTTGGCTAATTGAGCTCTTTTTTGGTTCCATATGACTTTTTTTTTTTTTTTTTTTTTGAGATGGAATCTCACTCTGAAACCCAGGCTGGAGTGCAATGGTGTAATCTCAGCTCACTGCAACCACCACCTCTCAGGTTCAAGCAATTCTTCCACCTCAGCCTCCTGAGTAGCAGGGATTACAGGCACATGCCATCATGCCTATATTTTTAGTAGTGGAGGTTCCATCATGTTGGCCAGGCTGGTCTGGAATCCTGACCTCAGGTGATTTACCCTCCTCAGGCTCCCAAAGTGCTGGGATTACAGGCATGAGCCACCATGCCTGGCCCCACCCCATATGAACTTTTTAATAGTTTTTTTCCTAATTCTATGAAAAATGTCATTGGTAGTTTGAAAGGAATAGCACTGAATCTGTAAATTGCTTTGAGCAGTATGGCCATTTTGAGAATGTTGATTTTTCCTTTCCATGACCATAGAATATTTTTGTGTTTGTTTTGTCATCTCTGATTTCTTTGAGCAGTGTTTTGTAATCCTTGTTGTAGAGGACTTTCACCTCCTTGGTTAGCTGTATTCTCCTAGGTATTTTAGTCTTTTTCTGGCTATTGTGAATGGAATTGTATTCTTGATTTGGCTCTCAGCTTGGATATCATTGGTGTATAGGAATGCTACGGATTTTTGTACATTGATTTTGTATCCTGAAACTGCTGAAGTTGTGTAGTTGATCAAGAAGCGTTTTTGAGGAGGGGAGGGGAACTAATTTTTTGGAGGGGAACTAAAGGTCTCCTAAAGTTAGCTTGGCCTAAGGCCAGAAATAATTAAGGGCAGCTAAAGGCAAGGTGGGGTAAGATGGGGGGTTAGTTAAATAAGATCTCATTCATTACCATAATTTTCTCACTGTTAGAATTTTTGCAAAGGCAGTTTCATTTCCAGGTCAGTTTCCCATGTAACAGAGTGAGGGAGAGTGAATTAGGACTCAGCCTTCTGGTGCTTGATACTTGGCTAAGAGATGTAAAGGTAAATTTAAAAAATAAAGAAATTACCACAATTTATTTTTCTTTTTAGCCTTGCCAATACCTGCAAAAAAAAAAAAAAATCTATCCTGCAGACCATGAAACTGAAGATTGATCAGAAAATGTTTTCATTGTTATTGTTCAAGTTTGCACAACTATTGAGGAGCAGACCTGGTGTGTCTGCCTTATGGTAGGTTATCACCTTCATGTGTGTGTTGAAGGAGTATAACCACCCAATGGGTTTACCTTGATCTCTGCTTAGACAGAGCCAATTTCTCAAGACAGGGGAGTTGCAATAGAGAAAGAGTAATTCACTCAGAGCCTGCTGTGCGAGAGACTAGAGTTTCATTATTACTCAAATCAGTCTTCCCAAACATTCTGGGAGCAGAGTTTTTAAGCAAAACTTGGTGGACGGGGGGAAGCCAATGAGCCCAGCGTACTGATGGGTCAGAGATGAAATCATAGACAGACCAAGCTGTCTTCTTGTACTGAGCCAGTTCTTGGGTGGGGGCCGCAAGATCAGATGAGCCAGTTTGTCAATCTGGGAGGTGCCAGCTGATCTGTGAAGTGCAGGGTCCGCAAAATATCTCAAGCACTGACCTTAGGAGCAGTTTAGGGAGGGCCAGAATCTTCTAGCCTCTAGTTGCATGACTCCTAAGCCATAATTTCTAATCTTGTGGCTAATGTTAGTCCTGCAAAGGCAATCTATTCCCCAAGCAAGAAAGAGGTCTGCTTTGGGAAAGGGCTATTGTCTTAGTTTTAAACTGTAAACTATAAACCAAGTTTCTCCCAAAGTTAGTTCAGCCTCTGGTCAGGAATGAACAAGGACAGCTTGGAGGTTAGAAGCAAGATGGAGTCAGTTAATTTAGATGTCTTTCACTGTCTCAGTCATAATTTTGCAAAGGCAGATTCCGGAGGGGGAAGGTGGGAAGGGATAATGAGAGAAAGAATAAGACAAATTCACTGATACAAATCATCTGGGACAGGAAGTTGTTAACGAGAAGAATCAAACTCTGTAAAATATTTGAAGAGATTTATTCTGAACCAAATATAAGAGACCATGGCCTGTGACACAACCCTTAGGAGACCCTGAGAACATGTGCCCAAGGTGGTTGGGAGGCAGATTGGATTTATACATTTTAGGGAGACATGAGACATCAATCAAATGCATTTAAGATACACATTGGTTCAGTCCAGAAAGGGGGGACAACTTGAAGTGGGGGCACCACAGATTCCAGTTTATAGGTAGATTTAAAATTTTTCTGATTGTCAATTTGTTGAAAGAGTTATTATCAATAGAAAGGAATGCCTGGGTTAGAATAAGAGATTGTGGAGACCGAGTTTTATCATGCAGATGAAACTTCCAGGTAGCAGGCTTCAGAAAGAATCCACAGTAAATGTTTCTTATCAGAAGTAAAGTTCCTGCTGTTAAACGCTGGTTGGCTTTTCCTGAATTCTGAAAAAAAGAAGGGCATAATGGGGCATGTCCAACCCCCCTTCCCATCATGGCCTGAACCAGTCTTTCAGGTTAACTTTAGAGTGCCCTGGCCAAGAGGAGGGAGTTCATTCAGGTGGTTGAGGGTTGGGGTGGGGCTTTAGATTTTATTTTTGGGTTACAATGTGAATAGTGGCAGGAGGAAGTGCTGAGTTCTGTGTGTGTTCTGAAGGGGAAAGTTCTTGTTTATTTGCAGTGATCAATACAGAGAAGTAGAAGGTGCCTGCTGGGGAAACATGCCCACTTCAGGAGGAAGAAAGATCACACATAGAAAACACTGAAAAGCTGCTGGGTGCTATGGCTCATGCCTGTAATCCCAGCAGGGGATTTGGGAGGCTGAGCTGGGTAGATCACTTGAGGTCAGGAGTTTGAGACCAGCCTGGCCAACATGGTGAAACCCCGCCTCTACTAAAAATACAAAAATTAGCTGGGTGTAGTGGTGCATGCCTGTAATCCAAGCTACTTGTGAGGATGAGGGACAAGAATCACTTGAACCCAGGAGGTCAAAGTTGCAGTGAGCCAAGATCATGCCACTGCACTCCAGCTTGGAAACAGAGTGAGACTCTATCTCAAAAAAAAAAAAAAAAGAAAAGAAAACACTGAAAAGATCTGCTTAGGCATCTCCTCCACCAGACTGTCAGCAACCATGACAGAAACCAGGACCTAGGCATAGCTCTTCTCAATGCTTTCCTGAGTATCCACTGCACAACAGGGCTTCTGAAAATGGTTTGAACTGAACTGAACTACAGAAGATCAAACTCAGAGCTTCAAAAGGAGAGAGTTAACCAAAGAAAGGTATTTGACTGGAAGCATTTCAACTCAGTGTTCATTTAGTTAATTTCTACCAGATAATCAACACTGCATTGGACCCTGGAAGGGAGATGAAACATTGGATATTGTATAAACAGAAGAAAGGCAAGTGATATGTGGAGAGTTTGGGATGAAAAGAAGAGAAGGGAGTGGACCCAAATTCACTGATCTATATGTCATACTAGGGGTGGTATGACAAGTCTCTTTATTTGAGAAAGACTCTTGGCAGAGTGTGAGGGGTGAGGACATCACTGTTGGCCTGGAAGGGAACAGATGTTGGTAATCATGTTGGGAAATGGTTATTTCCATTCTTTTGTTGTGCTTGTGTTCCTAACTAAAGACTCCTTTATAAAATTTTATATTTAATATTCCATGTAATCGTTATAATGCCCATGCTAAACATGTACCACTATTCTCATTTTACTGACAAGGAACCTGAGACTCAGTGAGATTAAGTAACTTGCTCAAGGCAATAAGGCTAACAGGGAACAGATTTGAGCTTTGATATGAGACTACAAAGTACATAGATCTCTCCACTCAACCGCACTTCCTTCTGAAACATTCTACAAACTGATCCCTGAAGTAGAGCATTCTATACATCCCAATCATCAGCTCCAATTTAATAATAGGTACCGCAAAACCACAGAAACATCAAGAACAGTTGTTCCAATGTATTCACCACTGGAGATTGAGACTTGAGCCATGAATGGAATTAGACTGTATCATTAGAAACAGAGACTGGGCAAGTGAGTGTAAGACTCCCTGTCTCATGCTTTAATTATCATCATCTAGCTGCAGAAATGTGGCTTCAATTAGAATCTTAGATGTTTGGGGTTTTTTTCTTCTGATTTTATAATGTAAGTTTCAAGGCCATGGCAGCCTTTAATTTACTGCACATACCTGTTTATACACTTTTTCCGTGTCTTCTGAGTTACTGTGTCTGGCTTGGTTTACTTAGTTCCAGATGCCTGAGGCTACTTAAAATAATGAGGTCACGAGAGTAAATTTAACTTCAAACCAAATCATCAGGCATCTGCAGGACATGACTTCTTTACATTGATGATTCATACATTACTGAAAAGTTGGATGTTTGGACATTTTATGTCCATGTGCTTAATTACTATATCTCCTCACATCATGGAGCGCTTTATGATTGAGCTGGGTCTCGTGAACTGTGGAAAACTGAGCACTTCACGTTTATTCGTTCCTGCATGCACTCATATCTTTGGCAATTATTTCACTGGGTACCTGTTATGCTCTTGGTATCATGGTGATGAGTAAGGTAAAGTCTCTGCCATCAAGGGGTTCAGGGTCTATGGACCCCAAAGAGCCTGTTATACTTCAGTGCTATGCCTGCTGCCATGAGAGTTTTTATACAGCATTTTGATTTTCCAAAGAATGAAAACTTCAGTTTTGAGTTTTTAGAATCTGAATACTGTCTATGCTAAGTAAGAGGGCTTTACCTTGGGGTTTGGTTCTTTCCTTTGGAGCCAGGAAGACCTCAGGATACCACCATACCCACTACTTGCCAGAAATAAGCAGAGAATTGGGATGGAGTGTATGAGTTGGGAATGGGAATTACCCTTCTTCAACTGACATAGGACTTTGGATGTTGTCTCCTTTGACTTCAGAACGGGCAGGAGGCCAATTTTTCCCTGTCCTGATAACTTGATGCTGTGATATCATAGCTGGACAGGGACCATTCCTTTTCCATCCTCTGCCCGAGCTCACTAAAGCCTCAGACATTTCTAGAGAAAGGGTGACTCACTGTAGTGACCATTCACCCATAACTTAGAGAAATAGTGAATCATGGACAGAGGTGGGGCCCCTTAAAAGGCACCAGGAAGGTGAAGGGGAAGACTAACAGTTTCTCAACAATGACCAGTTTCCAAGTAGATCATAACTGTGCCACTCAAGAGCCACCGAAAGGGAATGCTTTAACTGTGAATGTGTGTGTGTTTGTGTGTGTGCACGCGTGTTGGGGGTGAAGGGAGCTGCCATGCTGTTGTGCCACTGGAGTCCCACAGTAAGGAGAGAAACAAGAGTCACTTGAAGACCCGTATTTTGGGGTTGGCAGGTACCTGCTTTCAAGTACTGGTAGTTGAGAGAAACTTCCAAACCCACATATACTTTCGCATTCCCTAAAATAGGCATGTTGCCATCTTCTTTCACTTAATCCCAACCCCCACACTGCCTCAAGGCTTGGTTTTTGACTCTGAATGGACAGAAAACATGATAAATATGAAGATAAAGATGAACACTCTTTGAGCTTTGCTGTTTTAGTAGATAAAATACTTGGTGTGCATCCAGGCTTTGTGACTTCCGTTTCAATCAGCTTATCAAGTGCTCTGAGATTGAGCTCATGTTGTAGAAATCAACTTTTCCATCTGCGAGAAAGCAAGTGCTAGCACAACAGGCTATAAAGGGTGTGCTTAGTTTCTGATGTTTCGTGCCACAAGCAGGAATGAGGAAGGAACGGGCGTGAGGATAACGCACGACGGAAAAGAGTCACTGCGAATTGTTATCTTTCACACAACTATTTGGGCCACACAAACACACTTCCAGCCTGTGTCCCAGCCATTATCCTTTTCGGGAAACTTCAGTTTTTCAGAATTACCTGAAGGCATTCTAAGAAATTCAGATTTCTGGGCTTCACCTACCAATATTCATTCAATCTATGTATTAGTTAGGAAAAGCCAACTTTTACCAAATAATCTGACATTTTCAATGTCTGAGTAAGGTAAAGGCTTCTTCTCCATGTGGCAACCCAGTATGGGTCAGTGGGGCCAGAGTTCTCGATTTTACTCTGGATTTATTCTGCCGCCCAAGCTCCCCCATCAAACGGCTCTATCATTTCTTATAGCCTCAGATTCCTATCCCGGGTCCTCTACGTCTATCCCACAAGTGAGAGAATGGGGTGGGAATGTGGAGACACCCCCAGTCTTAATTGCCACAGTGTGGAGACCATGTCACTTCCACTCACAGCCCATTGGGAAGAACTGGTCTCATGACCCCAGGTAGGAGCCTGAGAGACGTACTCTAGCTATGTGCCCAGGAGGAAAAGGCAACTTGGTGGAAAATTAACCAGTCTTAGACATGATCTGGATTGGAACAGATATATATGCATTTATTTGTTCATTTACACATTTTATTATGTATATTCGAGGCTTACAACATGCTGTTACAAATACACATTTATTCTAACCATCTTTGGTAACTCTCACAAAGGTGGCTTGAAGCCCATTTTCTTGAAGGAATCTTATCCACAAGAACCTGTGTGAGTAACAGCAAGTGGGTGCTAAATCATTTTCAGATCATGGAGATTGTCTTGTAGGGGCAGAAATGGAAATGCACAAGACAAACGCCCACCAGTATCCTGGTGTTCTCAGGAGAGTGGTTCTTGTTTATAGCCAGAGCTTCCCCAGCTGAAGCTCAAGCCCACAATTCCACACAACAAGGAATGAAAGACCAGCAATTAAGAAGGCTCATTCCACCTCCCTGAGACTCAAGTTCTTCATCTATAAAATGGGGATGTGAATACATTACATCGAGTAAGCTAGGTGAAATGCCTGTCACACTGCCTACCATACAGTAAGTGTACAAAAAAAGTTACAAGTTATTTAGCGAGGACTTGGCTCATATATTTCCAGAAGAATGATGGTATTCATAGCTCAGAGATAGAGTAAGCTCTTATTGCTCAAAGGGTATTCCACAGACCAGCAACATCGGAACTTTTGGGAAACACAGAATCTCAGGTTCCCCCACAGATCTACTAACTTCCAGAATCTGCCACTACAATGTTTTTAGGTGATTCCAGCACTTAACAAGCTGTGTGTATTAAGATCTGAGATTCCCTGGGATAAAGGCCATCTTCAGCCTCTTCAGTCCAAGTCTCTTTATTTGAGAAAGACTCTTGGCAGAGTGTGAGGGGTGAGGACATCACTGTTGGCCTGGAAGAGAACAGATGTTGATAATCATGTTGGGAGATGGTTATTTCCATTCTTTTGTTGTGCTTGTGTTCCTAACTAAAGACTCCTTTATAAAGCAACTCCTATCTCCTATCTCTCATTCAGGTGTTTGGCCTATATCTTCACAGGACCTCTTTCATTGTTTTTCTTAGAAAAGAAGATGTCAGCATTTTTGAGATTGGAGGATGATAAAGGACAGACCTCCTAGAAGCTTGAAGGTGGACAGAGTAATGGAGTTTTTAGAGCCTAATTGGTGATTTCAGGGGATCAAGAGAATATTGCAGCTCTAAACAGTTATTATGGGAAGTGCAAGTTGTTATGGTAATGGGGGAACTGAAAACAGATTGGATAAGATGTTGAAATAATGGGAAAAAAAACCCGTGGTGTGTATTCTTAGAATCATGCATGAAAAAGTCATAGCCTGTCTATATGCGTCTGGAAGACAGCCATAAGTCAGCAATTATCAATAATAATATATTTATGATCTCTTCCTCTCATTCTCTTTCTCAAATTATCTAAATCTTGATTACAAAAACAATCAAGACAGAGCTTTGCAATTTGCATAACACATTTTAGGCATTCATTTATTTAGCAAATATTTATTGAGCATATACTGTGTATCAGAAACTGAGCCAGGTAATGGGATTATACTGATAAAGAAAACAAATCCAGGCACTTTATGGAAATTGCACTGTAGTAGGTTTATACTGTAGTGGACTTAGCTAGTTTTTATTGAGCATTAACTGTGTGCCAGTCACTATGCTAGGTATAGTGGCCCCCAAGGATCCTCATAACAATTCTCTGAGGTTGGCACCTTTCTTATCTTCTTTACCCAGCTGGGGTTGGAAGGAGTGCTTGAGGCTCAAAAGTTTAGGTTACATGCCCAAGGAGATTTAGAGAGTTGCTGGTGGGCCAAGGAAGAACCCATCTAAGATACTCGTTCATCATGGGCCTTTTATACCTGGCCACTGGTCTGCACATATTCTGAAAATAGCAGTGGAGCCAAGCCTTGAATGCTGAACAGGGTTTTGGAGGCAGAGAACGTTCCAGGAAGTGGAGCATGAGGAAGCTTGGAGGTGATGACAGGACCGAGTGTCCCTTGGGGAAGGGACCATCTCTGGAATGAGGAGTGGAGGCCTGAAAGTGAAGGCTGCCTTTGGGAATGACAGACATTGCCCATTGTGGCCACAGCACAGTATCTGCAGCTGTAGAGTGCGAATCGAACAAGGATGAAAAGACAGGATCTGGCCAGATGCTGATGGACCTTGCGTGCCACTCCACAAGAGTTGGTCCTTTATCCTTTAGGCATCAGGGAACCATCCACATGTGCAAGAGTGAAGAGGCCAGAGTTCTGTTTTAGTACCACCACTCATACAGGAAGATAGAATGTGAATTTGGCACAGGGTGGCAGGGGTGGCAAGCAGTGCAAAAAGATAAAAACCATGGCTAGAAAGCTGTCACTGTCCCCATTCCCAGCCTTCTCACCCTGCCGGATAGTGATCTAACCACTGCTCCTCAAGCTTCAATGTGGATTGCAATTCCTGGGGAACTTGTTAACATGCAGACATTGGTTGAATGCGTCTGGGATGGGGATGAAATCCTGCATGTTTAACAAGCTCCAGGGTGATGTATATGCTACCTCACTGGGGACTGCACTGTGTGTAGCAAGATGTAGAGAACAATGACAATATGCATGGAGCACCTACTCCGTGCCACAACTTTGCTGAGCTCTTTGCACGTACGTTTCTATTCAATTATCTTAACAACAAAGAGGCAGTTACGGTTGTTATCCCTATTTTACTGTTAAAGGAACTAGATTTCAGGGAGGTAAGGTAGTTTATTCTAAGTTACATAGACATTTTAGCCTGGTCTCTGAATTTTTCATGCCATGTAGAACAAACAAAATGCAGTCAGAGAGCCCATGAACTTATTAAACTTCAGATCCTTTCTGCGGAAACCCTATTGTGGCATACTAACCCCAAGAAGGATTCAATCATTACTCATATCCCAAAAGGAAGGAAGAAGCAGTTTTCTCTTTTTATCTCATGACCGAGAGGGGTGACTTTAAGAAACAGCCCTGGATGACCACAGGCAAAAAGATAGGGGAGGCTACAAGATCAGTGAAGCAAGTGTCTTTAAATGCCAATGTTGACTGATGCAGTGTCTTGGTGTGAGGGGGATGGGAAGCAGTGATTATGGGCCATGGTGGGCCAAGCAGCCATTTGTTGTTCTAGGTACATTTTCATGGTTTGGGATGAGGCATGGACAGGCAGCCTGGGAAGGTCTCATTTCCACTGTCAGAGATTATGTGATGCAGGGAGCACTCCAGAGGTGTTACATAATCTGCCATTGCAACATCCACACCTAGGGTTTCTTGCTTCCTCTGGCCCGATCTAGAAAGCAAGTCAAAAGTCACAGAAGGAGGCAGTATTTAGGCTCTAGGCTGAAAAATCCCATGGGGGCAATGAGAGACAATGGCTGAGGAGAGCTCTGACCATCTCTCTCAGCTAGGAAAGGCTGGCTGACATGATTTGTGCTGGCCCAAAAGCAATATTTGGGAATTGAGTTTTGGAGCCCAGTAGCTGAGCTGGCAAGGCAGGTGTTGTCTGTGAACCACTAGCCTCAGAATCACCTAGCATTTCTTAAAGGTGACTGAGCCTCTCTCCAGACCTACTGAATCAGAATGTGGGGGGTGAGGGTGGACCTTCATTTTTAACATATTTCTCAGGTGATTTGCATGCACTTTAAGAACTACTTATAGACTCCATTAGCAGCATGAGAAACCTAGACAAGATAGGAAAATAATATGGGTTCTAGAGTCAAACAAAGCTCCCAGACTTGTGCCATATCCTTGAAGCTTATTAGCTATGTGATCTTGTACCAATTGCTTGACTTCTTTGATTCCCATCTGTAAAATGGGTTTATGATACTCCACACTGAGGAGTGTTGTGAAGGTCAGAAGACTGTGTTTGCAAATGCCTGCTGCATATCAGGCACTCAACAAATACTTGTGGGTTTAAGTTTAAATTAAGCATTTTCCAGGCTCCAGTCTCACTCTTGTTAAAATAGCCTCAGGTGCTCATCTACCCAGGACATTTGCGATCGGTGGGTAGAAGAGTGTGGGAAAGTGAGGAGAACTTGGATGATGTAATACGATTTATTCTCATTATTTTTGCCAATTTATAGGCTTTGAGACAGATGTGAGAATCGGAGTCTCAGCAGCCTGGGACATTGTGCTGTCTCTAACAAGATGCATTTTAGCAGGGATAGGAAAGATACTGACTTTGTACTTCACAAATTTAGGTGCAAACATGTGACCCAGGATAGGAAAATGAAGGTGAGCATAATAGGAAAATGAAGGTGAACTTGGTTTGCTTTACAAGAAATATAAGCTTTGGAATGAGGGAGTGGATCTCACTCTTCTTGCTCTGCTGGCCAGGACAGCCTGAAAATCTTCACACATTATGAGCTGGGGAGAGAGTGGGCCTTATCTTCAGAGGAGAAGAAATTGGGTGGTGAAAGGAGTTAAGGTCATATAATTGAGGAGTGTTTTTAAGGAGTGGAGTGGTTTAGCCTACCCAAAAAGAGGCAATACAGTCACTGTATGCAGTAATCTGAAAGCATGAGTTGGGGAAGTGGTCTAAAGGAGCAGAATTAACAACAATGGGTGAAAACTGCTGAGACACAGATTCAGTTTCTTAGAGGGAAGAACTTCAACAATGGCTACCACTATTGTGCTCCTCTACCAGGTAAGTTCAATTGCTTTATGTCATCAACACTCCAGCAACCTGGCCAAGCAGGAATTTTTTTCTCCATTTTTCAGATGAAGAAACAGACTTAAAGAAGGGAAGTGACTTGGCAAAGCCACATGGATTAGAAGGGCTGAAGCCAAGAACAAAAGCTTGGAAGTCAGAGGAGTCTGCTCCCTCCACTGTATTGGGTTCTCTGTCTACAAGCAGAGGAGACTGAAGAAGGAATGAGTTGATTGGAAAGTAATACATTCCCTGTTATTGAAGGTGACCACCTGTCAATGATTCCATGGAAAAGACTCAAGAAAAGCAATTTGGTAGATCCTCAGAGTTAGGATCTTAGACTCTAAAATCATACACCACTTCGGTAACTCATTGGCTGAGATTTGCTTGTTTGTTTATTTCCTTTTTGCTGTTTTATAGACCTACTGTAGTCTAAGTGTTTGTCATAGGGCCAGGTCCCTGTAATGCATGCCTAAGAAATGACAGCTCTTAAAAAGGGCTAGAGTCATCTGTGATGGCCCCAAATGTCCTCCCAGTCCTCAGATGCACAGGCAGTTACTTGTCTCTTGCTCATCACACATGGGGCAAGACTTCCTTCCCCCATCCTTGAGATTCCTTAGAATCAGCTTTGGCTTTAAGTCTCTGTCCCCAGACACTTGCCAACCCCCAAGATCTCATCTTTCAGTCCCAAATTTGGTATAGAGGAATTACATGCTGGGTTAAAGCTAGGATTGCCAAAAAGCACAGAAGAGGAACACCCATAGAAGTTGCAGAGGTCTTTCTTCTAGGAAAAGAAAGAGCATAACTTTGGATTTAAATCTGGCATCTCTCACTGCTTCATGGAGTACTTTAGTAAGTCTCTTAATATCTTTCAGCCTCAGTTCAAAGACCATTGAGTGATATTATCAACACCCTACAAAGCTATGCAAAATCTAGAAGGCCACACACGTACATATGACAGTGCACCTGCTTAGGGCTGTATAAATGCTCAGAAAGACTTGAAAAGACCCTAAGCTCTCACCTCTGACTAAATTTGAGGCACTGAGCAAACAGGAAGTGAAAGCTAAGGCAGAGTAGGTTTTTTATTTTTTGAGATGGAGTCTTGCTCTGTCACCCAGGCTGGAGTGCAGTGGCGTGATCTTGGCTCACTGCAACCTCCGCCTCCCAGGTTCAAAGATTCTCCTGCCTCAGCCTCTGGAGTAGCTGGAATTATAGGCACCTGCCACCATGCCTGGCTAATTTTTTTTGTATTTTTAGTAAAGATGAGGTTTGACTATGTTGGCCAGTCTGGTCTCGAACTCCTAACCACAAGAGATCTGCCCACCTTGGCCTACAAAAGTGCTGGGATTATAGGTGTGAGCCACCATGTCCAGCCCACTAGGGCAGAGTTGTGAACAGCCCTTCTGTTGTTGAAAGAGAGCCCCAACACACAGAGCTCCCTGGCAAAGACTGAAAGACTTACTGGCCCCAGGTGTCTAAGGAAATTTCTATCCAGTCACTAGCTAAACACTAAGCTGATAAGAGATTTCAGTGGCCACATGTGACAAAAAATGCAGACTTTACAGAATTACCTTGTAAAAGTCATTAAACCTGAAGATAAAAGCAAATAAAATGCAACAACAAAATTTGGATGGAGAATCTGATTTTCAGAGTTGCCATATTATATGATTTAAAATGTCCAGTTTCCTTATCATTAGAGTGAACAGGCAACCTACAGAATGGGAGAAAATGTTTGCAATCTATCCATCTGACAAAGGGCTAATATCCAGAATCTAAAAAGAACTTAAACAAATTTACAAGAAAAATACAAACAACCCCATCAAAAAGTGGGCAAAGGATATGAACAGACACTTCACAAAGAAGACATTTATGCAGTCAACAAACATAAGAAAAAAAGCTCATCATCTCTGCTCATTAGAGAAATGCAAATCAAAACCACAATGAGACGCCATCTCACACCAGTTAGAAAGGCAATCATTAAAAAGCCAGGAAACAACAGATGCTGGAGAGGATGTGGAGAAATAGGAAAGCTTTTACACTGTTGCTAGAAGTATAAATTAGTTCAACATTTGTGGAAGATAGTGTGGTGATTCCTCAAGGATCTAGAACCAGAAATACCATTAGACCCAGCAATCCCATTACTGGATGTATACCCAAAGGATTATTAATCATTCTACTACCAAGACACATGCACACGTATGTTTATTGCAGCACTGTTCACAATAGCGAAGACTTGGAACCAACCCAAATGCCCATCAATGATAGATTGGATAAAGAAAATGTGGCACATATACACCATAGAATACTGTGCAGCCATAAAAAGGGATGAGTTCATGTCCTTTGCTGGGACATGGATGAATCTGGAAACCATCATTCTCAGCAAACTAACACAAGAACAGAAAACCAAACACTGTATGCTCTCACTCATAAGTGGGAGTTGAACAATGAGAACATATGTACACAGGGAGGGGAACATCACACACCGAGGCCTGCCAGGGGGTGGGGGGCTAGGAAAGGGATAGCATTAGGAGAAATACCTAATGTAGATGATGGGTTGATGGGTGCAACAAACCCCCATGGCATGTGTATACCTATGTAACAAACCTGCACATTCTGCACATATATCCCAGATTTTAAAGTATAATTTAAAAAAAGTCCAGTTTCTAACCAAAATTATGGGACATGAAAAGAAACAAAAACTAGGGCATCTACACAGGAAAATAAAACAAAACACAACAAAAGAAGTCAATGTAAACCATCCCTGAAGAAATCCAGATGTTGGGTTTACCAGCTCTCAAATTTAAAAAATCTAACCTTCCATATTAAAAACTACAAAAAGAAGAGCAAACTAAACCCAAAGCTCGCAGAAGGAAGAAGATGATAATGACAAAAGTAAAGAAAATAGAGAATATAAACACCATAGAGAAAATAGACAAAACATAAGTTGGTTCTTTTAAAAGATCAACCAGGTTGACAAACATTTACTAGAATAATCACTACAATTACTAGAAAAAAAAAAGAAACATCCTCCAAATTACTAAAATAAGGAATAGAAGAAATGACATTACTACTGACCTTACAGAAAGGGAAAGGATTATAAGGAAATACTATGAACAATAGTATAAACAGCTAACAAACAACATCATACATAATAATGGAAGAGTAAAATCTTTCCCCATAAGATCAGAAACAAGATAAGGATGTCTGTTCTCAACACTTCTACCCAGCATTGTGCTGAGGGCTCCATTCAGTTCACTTTGGCGAAGAAAATAAATATAAGCCATCCAGATTGGAAAGGAAGAAGTAAAACCATGTTTGCAGATGACATGATCTTGTATATAGGAAACCTTAAAGAATCCACAAAAAAATCTCTATTAGAGCTAGTAAGTGAGTCAGGCATGGTGGCTCACACCTGTAATCCCAGCACTTTGGGAGGCTGAGTCAAAAGGATCACTTGAGCTTAGGAGTTTGAGACCAGCCTGGGCAACATAGCGAGACCCATCTCTATTTTTAAAAAATAAAATAAAACTCTTTAAAAAAAATAAAAAACAGAGTCAATAAATGAGTTCAGCAAGGTTGCAGGATTTACAAGCTCAATATATAAAAATCAAGTATGGAAAAAACAGTCCAAGATGGCCAAATAGTAATAGCTCCATTCTACAGCTCCCAGCGTGAGTGATGCAGAAGATGGGTGATTTCTGCATTTCCAACCCAGGTACTGGTTTCAGGGTTCATCTCACTGGGGCTTGCTAGACAGTGGGTACAGCCCATGGAGCAGGGTGAGGCATTGCCTCACCCAGGAAGCACAAGGGGCCAGGGAATACCTTTTCCTAGCCAAGGGAAGCCATGACAGATGGTACCTGGAAAATCAGGACACTCTCACCCTAATACTGCACTTTTCCAATGGTCTTAGCAAATGGCACACCAGGAGATTATATCCCTTGCCTGGCTCGGAGGGTCCTATGCCCACGGAGCCTCACTCACTGCTAGCACAGCAGTCTGAGATTGAACTGCAAGGCAGCAGCGAGGCTGGGGGAGGGGTGTCTGCCATTGCTGAGGCTTGAGTAGGTAAACAAAGCAGCCAGGAAGTTCGAACTGAGTGGAGCCCACTGCAGCTCAAGGAGGCCTGCCTACCTCTGTAGACTCCACCTGTGGGAGCAGGGCATAGCTGAACAAAAGGCAGCAGAAACTTCTGCAGACTTAAATGTCCCTGTCTGACAGCTTTAAAGAGAGTAGTTCTTCTCCCAGCACGGAGTTTGAGATCTGAGAATGAACAGACTGCCTCCTCAAGTGGGTCCCTGACCCCCGAATAGCTTAACTGAGAGACACCTCCCAATAGGGGCCGACTGACACCTCATACAGCTGGGTGCCCCTCTGAGATGAAGCTTCCAGAGGAAGGTTCAGGCAGCAACATTTGCCATTCTGCAATATTTGCTGTTCTGCAGCTTCCTCTGGTGATACCCAGGCAAACAGGGTCTGGAATGGACCTCCAGCAAACTCCAACAGACCTGCAGCTGAGGATCCTGACTGTTAGAAGGAAAACTAACAAACAGAAAGGACATCCACACCAAAACCCCATCTGTACGTCACCATCATCAAAGACCAAAGGTAGATAAAACCACAAAGATGGGGAGAAACCAGAGCAGAAAACCTGAAAATTCTAAAAATTAGAGCACCTCTTCTCCTCCAAAGGAACGCAGCTCCTTGCCAGCAATGGACCAAAACTGGACAGAGAATGACTTTGACAAGTTGAGAGAAGAAGGCTTCAGACAATCGGTAATAACAAACTTATCTGAGGAGGATGTTCGAACCCAACACAAAGAGGCTAAAAACCTTGAAAAAAGATTAGACGAATAGCTAACTAGAATAAACGGCATAGAGAAGACCTTAAATGACCTGATGGAGCTGAAAACCATGGCACAAGAACTACATGATGCATGCATAAGCTTCAGAAGCCAATTTGATCAAGTGGAAGAAAGGGTATCAGTGATTGAAGATCAAATGAATGAAATGAAGCGAGAAGAGAAGTTTAGAGAAAAAAGAGTAAAAAGAAACGAACAAAGCCTCCAAGAAATATGGGACTATGTCAAAAGACCAAATCTACGTCTGATTGGTGTACCTGAAAGTGACAGGGAGAATGGAACCAAGTTGGAAAACACTCTTCAGGATATTATCCAGGAGAACTTCCCCAACTTAGCAAGGCAGGCCAACATTCAAATTCAGGAAATACAGAGAATGCCACAAAGATACATCTCAAGAAGAGCAACTCCAAGACACATAATTTTCAGAGACACCAAAGTTGAAATGAAGGAAAAAATATTAAGAGCCGCCAGAGAGAAAGGTCAGGTTACCCACAAAGGGAAGCCCACCAGACTAACAGCAGATCTCTCGGCAGATCTCTCTGCAAGCCAGAAGAGAGTGGGGGCCAATATTCAACATTCTTAAAGAAAAGAATTTTCAACCCAGAATTTCATATCCAGCCAAACTAAGCTTCATAAGTGAAGGACAAATAAAATCCTTTACAGACAAGCAAATGCTGAGAGATTTTGTCACCACCAGGCCTGCCTTGCAAGACTCCTGCCTTGCAAGCAATTTGGGAGGCCAAGGCGGGTGGATCATCTGAGGTCAGGAGTTCGAGATCAGCCTGGCCAACATGGTGAAACCATGTCTCTACTAAAAGTACAAAAATTAGCCAGATGTGGTGGCGGGCACCTGAAATCCCAGCTACTTTGGAGGCTGAGGCAGGAGAATTGCTTGAACCCCAAGGGATGGAGGTTTTAGTGAGCCGAGATCAAGTCACTTCACTGCAGCCTGGGCAAAAGAGCAACACTCTGTCTCAAAAAAAAAAAAAAAAAAAAGAAAGAGATGGCAGAAGGGGCTCTGTTCTGAGGGCAGGTTGGGGTTTAAGGTGACTATTGACTCAAGAATGGAACCTGATATTTAACATTCAGCTGTTTTCTCCCCCACATGGCAATTCCTGAAACCTTCATGATACAAGTGACATCACCCAACCTTGGGTTAGCTTTGCAGTAGGGAAGGCCCAGGAGGGAGGTGGGGGAAATGTTGGGTTCAAGTCTGGGTTGCAGAAGTGCTCGGAGGTGAGAGGGAAAGCTCAGAGTAGCCTTTCTGACTCAGAAGTGAAAAAAGCCACAAAGAGAATGTAACACCTTGGGAATCCTAGGGCATCCTGGATGTGGCCGACTATTATCATTAGTGTGAAATGGGACCAGGAGTTATGGCAGATGGGAAAGGAAAGGCATCCCCAGAAGGCTGCAGGACTTGGGAGCCCTAGAGCACTGATGGGTACTGGGTTCTTCCAGAACTGCAGAGGCTACCCGGGGAGAATTCAGTGGGCCAAGGGGAATGAGGGCATGCAGTAGAGGAGAAAGGGGACAGACAGAAGCTTGGGAGCCTGGTTTGTGTGTTTGACAAGAGCATTGAACATCACTGTCACATGGTACAACTTCAATAGGTGCTGGCTACATTTGAACAGAGGAGCTAAGGCTGTAATGGTGAGATGACATGCCAAGTGGGGCTAGGGTCACAGCCAGAGACTGCCAAAGTGGGAAGGAGGCCCCCTGCTGAGGAGGATAAGAGACAGCCTTCTATCAGGGAAGCGCTAACTATGGGACTTCAGGGGTGCTAGGTGTCAGGTGGGTGAAGGCCACTCAATGTCAGGGCTTAGTTGCACATCATAATGTTGATGGCACTCGGTGCCAGGCATGGGGAGAGGGCTTAGTCTCAAGCATGGACTCATGCTCCGGCGATGGGGAGGACTCCGTGCACGTGGGTGCTAGAGAGAGGAGCTAAGTCCCAAGCATGCCTAAATCTCGGGGAGGGAGCTTGCAAAGTCAAACTTATGGGGGACCTTAGTGACAGGGATAGTGGGAGATGACACTCAGGGCCGGGGATGGCCTGGAACTGTCTTCCATGGGGGGCTCAGGACTCTCGTGATCTGGCCTCATGCTCCCACCTGGTCTTCATCCACCCATCTGCTCCAATGGCCTCTCCTCCCTAGTTGAGCTGCTTGTCAGGAGCAGGCCCCTGCTTAAGGCAGGGCCGGGCCGCATGCAAGGACATACAGGTGCAGGCAAGAAGCCTCACAGGGCAGGGCAGCCCCCAGGCTGCAGCTCCTGACTGCTGATGCCACCTCTTCCCACCCCAGGGCCGAGCTGGTGGCTGGCCAGGTTGGAGCAGAGGACAGTAGCAGGGAGCCCAGAGTGTGGCCCCACTGGGCTCCGGCCAAGCATGCTTTCCCTTCTCCAGCTGTCCAGCTTCTCCAGGAGCTGGTGAAAGCAGGTGTGGTGGCATGAGGCTGTGGGCTCTGTTCTCCTAATTTTGGACTTCCAGGTACTGGAGGTGGTGGAGCAGGTGAAGCAGGTCAAGCAGACTTCCAGCTGATGGAGTCTGTCATCAGCTCCAATGGGGTTGCAGCAACAGATGCTCAGTGGGAACAGAAAAGACTTTGAGACATCTCATCCAGCCTTACTCTTTACAAATAGAGAAATGGAGGCCCTCAAATAATGTGCCGGAGGTCACTTAGGAAGTTGGCATCCTGGCTCCAGTTCCTTGTCTTCTTACACAGTGCATGCCTCCCAAACATGATGATTTCAAATCATGCAATGGGGTCAACAGGCTCTGGCTCTGCCATGCATTAACCAGGTGACTTTGGAAAGGCCGTTAATTTCCCCAAACCTCAGGGTCCTCATCTGTAATATGGACATAATCCAATCACTGTTACCAGTCTTCTTAGATTCAATAGGACGTCACCATCTCCAGCTCTTGTCTTTCACATGCATAACAAAGATCTTAGCTTTCTGAAATAGTCCCCAGGCACAATCAGACCCAGTGGGGCTCTCATGTGCTGCCAACACTCAAACAGACACATCCATTTATGCCAGGCTCTGCCTCTGCTCTGAGAAGGCTAGTGGCATTCTGTTGGGGACCACTGGTGCCACTGCTCCTGGTGTGTTGAATGCCATGATGTACAGTTGTCTCTGAGGAAGAGGGCATGCATCTTCCCTCTTTGTGTGAGGCTTGTCCAAAGAAGCAGTGTCCAGGCAGTGTGGCTCTACCTCAATGCCTCACAGAATTCTTAGTAAAATGATTCTTTTAGTTTTTATTTGGAGTCCCCAGGGGCTCATAAGTCATAGACCCTTAGGAGCTCAGTCAGAGATTTCTCAGAATGACAGACACCAGACCCTGCTAAGCGTGTCAGAGAAGGTGGTGCTCACCAGACCTCACTCTGCTCCTTGAAACCTTCCAGCTACCCTTGCATTAATTGGGCCCATGTGACTAGTTCCAGTCTGTGGCTAGAAGTGATGTCACTTCCTGTTAAAGCCCAGGACACTTAGTTCTTTCTTGCCTTGACTCAGCAACTGGTGACATCCCAGATGCTGGGTCCCTGATGGAATATGAAAAACAGAGTCTTTGCCCAGCAATGTGCTTTGGATGAGTGAGAAAGGAACATCTATGTTAAAAACTGCTGAAGTCTGGGGATAGCTTGTTACTGCAGCACAACCTAGCCTATCCTGACCAATGCATCAGAACAGTTTGCCGTCCCTAACCAAGATGTCCTTGCTTGATTAATCTCACTGAGCAAGGTTTCTTCTTCCCTTCAAATGTGGTCTTTTTAGAAGATGGCTCAGTGCCACAACTATCAGCCTTCTTGTATACATTATCCATGGGTTTGTCATAGGTGACCACACCTGTCAGAGCCTCATTCAGACAAGGGCTAAGCTCTCCGTCACTACAGTGCCATCACTTTCCTCCCTGCAGCCCCTGTCTCCAAAGTCTCTTCTCTCAATAACAAATTCCACCCTGGACTCTGATCTTTTGGAACTCTGAAAGCTGAAGAGAACAGAACTGTGTATGTGGAAGTTTTCCCTAAATCCTCATGAGCTTCAAACTCTCATGAGCCAGTGGCTTCATTTCCAGTCTTCTTCCATGCAGACCTTATACCTCCCATCCTTTCCCCCCACGCTGTCACCTCTTCCTGCAGTAGTTCCAACATGCGTGACAGCACTAGCTAACTCCACAGGGTGGTGCTGCTGCTATGCCATGGTTGTTTCTGCTTTAGACAGGACTCTGCTTGCTTCTGGGGAAATCTCTTTGGGGCTTGGCCTGCAGGACGGCAGCTACTCTATGCCTGAGAAGATAAGCCAGATAAATCTGCAACCACATCCAACCACACCAAAAGAGCTGCAGGCAGTTTCTACTTGCTTTTAGAAGTGCTTTCTCTAAAACTATTCCGTCTTCCTGAGCACCTCCAGTGTGGCAGCAACGTGTTTATGCCCTCCCTGCCTTTCAAGGAAGAGATGATGGAGGCGTTTAGCATTGGCACCACTGCCGCCCTCCTCTGATGGCTCCTGTCTCCTGAGGGCCACTGTGATTCCCATCACTCTCTTAAAAGCATAAACACTATCGAGTATTTATTACTATAGCCTCTGAATTCACAAGCCAGGCATGGTCCTCAGCTTTCCACACTTCTAACACTGGGAATGCCTCTCTAATTATTTGTTTAGAGACATTGCCTATTTTGAGCACAGGGGCATCTTTCAGGGAAGAGCCCTAAATGTTTTCCAACCTGATAGATGTCTCAGATGAGCTTAAATATCTCTTAGACTTAGGTTGGATTTTGCATAACCCATGATATAAACGCAGTCGAGCATAGTGGTTAAGAAAGCGAGCTTTGGTGTTAGGTTGTGGGAGTTTGAAACTCAGCTTTTTTGGTTTTAGTCCAGGTAACCCTGAGAAACATCTTTAACCTCACTGTGCCTTATTTTAGTCATTTATAGACCAGAGATGATAACTGCACAGATCTTTCAGGGCTCTACGGAGGATTAGCTGTCATAATGTAGGCTAAATACTAAGTACCTGACACATAGGAAATATTCCACATGGATTAGGTCCCTTCTTCTTGCCCCTGCAGGCTCCCCAGTTCCATTCCTTTTTGCACAGGCTTGCCTATGTTAATTTCCTAGGAACTGGCTTCCTCTTGCCACTCTCTTTCTATGCACTTTGAATGGCTTTGAGCCATCATAAGCCATCAGTGTAAGAGATACAAAAAGGCTCTCATCTGAGCCCTCAAGACCTTCCAAAATATGCCCCTAACCAACCTCTCCAGGTGTATTTTCAGCTATTCCTCCCAAGACCCTCCCTCTGGCCTAGCTGACCTCTCTATTCTCACTAAACCTCCTCACTCAGGCCAAGACTGTATCTTGACCTCTTTCTCCATCTCTTCAAGCCTTACTCACCTTCTAAGGCTCAGTGGAAGACCTTCTCTCCTGCAGGAAGTCCTCCCTGTCTAGACAGAAATTCTGTGCCATCCACATGGTAATGAGTTACCAGCAGAATTATCTCTCTGCAGTTTTGCTTTTGCTTGCTTTTCATGTGATCTTCCCCTCAGTATGAGAGCTCTTTGAAGAAAGGCTCTGTATTTTCATAATTAAGGCTTGGCATTCAGTAGGTACTCAATAAAGGCTGGTTGGCTAGATGGATGAAGAATCATGGGTCTTAGAAGACTCCTATGGGCTGAACAGGGATGACAGTAAATCTCTGAATACCCCTGGGACTTCTCAGGGACACAGAGGAGGGAGAAGCTATTCTTTACTACCCCTGGGAGTTTGCGTGGAGCTGTGGGAAATGAACCAGCACACATTCTTTAGCTGAGTGTGTGCTAAAGCCCCCTCCACCTTTTCCTCAAGGCTCTTCAAAATGGTCACTTGGTAGCTAGTTCTGCAGTGAAGGATTAAGGTTCAGGGTCAGACCCTGAACTCCAGTGGCAGCTGCAGCTTTTACTAATGATGTGACGTTTACAAGTTCATTAACCTATCAGTATCTCAGTGTCACTGCCTACATTTAAAATGGGGATAACCAGGCTAGGTGCAATGGCTGAAACCTGTAGCCCTAGCTACTCTGGAGGTTGAGGTGGGAGGATTGCTTGAGCCTGGAAGTTTGAGGATGCAGTGACCTATGGTCGCACCACTGCACTCCAGAGTGGGTGACAGAGTAACACTGCTTCAAAAACACAATAAATAAATAAATAAAATAAATAGGGATAACAACTGTTCCTACCTCATCTCACTGTGAAGATTAAATGGGCTAATGCACATGAGCAGTTAGAACACTGCTGCAGTGAACACCAATACCTAACCTCTGTATGGATCATTTTGGTCTATAGGTTTGGACAGGATGACATGGAAAGAAAAAGCAGACTCAAACTCCATCGCTATCACTTCTAGATCCGTGATTAGGAACATGTTCTCCTTCTCTGAAGCTTTGTTTACTTGTCTTTACAACAAAGAAAATCATACCCATGATAAAGGATGGGCATGGAAATGAAATACTGCTTATTAAGCATGGATATTACATTAAGTATAATTAAATGTTGCCTATTCAGCATGGAGAACAGTGCCTGTCATATATGGGGATCATGGGTATGTTCTCATTCTCTTCCATTTAAGTCTCCCTTTTCTGCCTGGTGGAGTGGCTGGGCTGAGATTGTGGTACCTGTAGGGAAGAGAGGAGAAAATGCAACTTCCTGTAGAGGTTAGTGTGGGTCTGCTGTCACCTGCTGGATTGAGTAGGTAAAGACATTGCCAGGTGCTCTCTGCTGCCACCTTATGGTGAGAGAGGTTTCTGGCAGAAGCGCATATTTGTCTAGTCCTGCCGGTGTTCTGTTCCTCCTCACACCGCTCCAACAACGCGTGCTCTCCCGACCTACCTTCTCACAAACTCTACCTAGGGAGCACTTACCAACTGCGAAATACTGTATAGACTGCGATTAAAAGATTAATGAGACAGAGACTCTGGCACTGACAAGCGGTGCTCACTCTTTAAGGGACCTAAGAAATATGTGGGGAACTTTATTATTTTTTAAAATCACATTTATTCGCATACAATTTATTTCCACACAACAAAACGCATGCTCTTTAAACGTATACATTGATAAGTTTTGACAACTGTATACGCACGTGGAACCATTGCCCCAATCAAAATATTGAACATTTCTGTTATCCCACAAAGTTTTCTCATGGCCCTTGGTAATCAATCTTCACCATTTCCTACCCCAGGCAATCCTTGATCTGACTTCTCTTGCTACAGTTTGTTTTGCCCTTTCAAGGACTTTATATAAACGGAAGTGTACAGTATACACTCTTTTGTGTCTAGCTTCTCTAGCACAACAAAGTATTTTTGAGATTTATCCATGCTTTTGTAGGTATCCGCAGTTTGTTTTCTTCTATTGTTAAGTGGTATTTCAATGAATAAATACATAATTCATTTATCCATCCTCTTGATAGACTTTTGGACTGTTTCCAGATTTATGCTATGATGCAAAAAACCGCAGGCACATTTGTGTACAAGTCTTTGGGTGAACTTTGTGAGTCCTTCCTGTGATTTTTATTTATCTTGGGCAAATTTCTAGAAGTAAAAATGATGGGTCACAGGTAGATGCATGTTTAACTGTGTAAGAAACTGACAGAGCCAAGATGGCCGAATAGGAACAGCTCCAGTCTACAGCTCCCAGCGTGAGCGAAGCAGAAGACTGGTGATTTCTGCATTTCCATCTGAGGTACTGGATTCATCTGACTAGCAAGTGCCAAACAGTGGGTGCAGGACAGTCGGTTTAGCACACCGTGCATGAGCCGAGCTGAAGCAGGGCGAGGCATTGTCTCACTCGGGAAGCGCAAGGGGTCAGGGAGATCCCTTTCCTAGTCAAAGAAAGGGGTGACAGACAGCACCTGGAAAATCGGGTCACACCCACCCTAATACTGCGCTTTTCCAACAGGCTTGGAAAACGGCACACCAGGATATTGTGTCCCACACCTGGCTCGGAGGGTCCTACCCCCACCGAGTCTCGCTGATTGCTAGCACAGCAGTCTGAGATCAGACAGCAAGGTGGCAGCGAGGCTGGGGGAGGGGTGCCCACCATTGCCCAGGCTTGCTTAGGTAAACAAAGCAGCCAGGAAGCTCGAACTGGGTGGAGCCCACAGCAGCTCAAGGAGGCCTGCCTGCTTCTGTAGGCTCCACTTCTGGGGGCAGGGCACAGACAAACAAAAAGTCAGCAGTAACCTCTGCAGACTTAAATGTCCCTGTCTGACAGCTTTGAAGGGAGTAGTTGTTCTCCCAGCACGCAGCTGGAGATCTGAGAACAGGCAGACTGCCTCCTAAAGTGGGTCCCTGACCCCTGAGCAGCCTAACTGGGAGGCATCCCCCAGTAGGGACAGACTGACACCTCACTCGGCCGGGTACTCCTCTGAGACAAAACTTCCAGAGGAATGATCAGACAGCTGAATTTGCAGTTCACGAAAATCCACTGTTCTGCAGCCACTGCTGCTGACACCCAGCCAAACAGGGTCTGGAGTGGACCTCTAGCAAACTCCAACAGACCTGCAGCTGAGGGGCCTGTCCATTAGAAGGAAAACTGACAAACAGAAAGGACACCCACACCAAAAACCCATCCGTACATCACCATCATCAAAGACCAAAAGTAGAAAAAACTACAAAGATGGGGAGAAAACAGAGCAGAAAAACTGGAAACTCTAAAAAGCAGAGCACCTCTCCTCCTCCAAAGGAAAGCAGTTCCTCACCAGCAACGGAACAAAGCTGGACAGAGAATGACTTTGACGAGTTGAGAGAAGAAGGCTTCAGACGTTCAAACTACTCCGAGCTACAGGAGGAAATTCAAACCAATGGCAAAGAAGTTAAAAACTTTGAAAAAAATTAGATGAATGTATAACTAAAATGACCAATGCAGAGAAGTGCTTAAAGGAGCTGATGGAGCTGAAAGCCAAGTTTCCAGAACTACGTGAAGAATAGAGAAGCATCAGTAGCTGATGTGATCAACTGGAAGAAAGGGTATCAGTGATGGAAGACGAAATGAATGAAATGAAGTGAGAAGGGAAGTTTAGAGAAAAAAGAATAAAAAGAAATGAACAAAGCCTCCAAGAAATTTGGGACTATGTGAAAAGACCAAATCTACGTCTGATTGGTGTACCTGAAAATGACGGGGAGAATGGAACCAAGTTGGAAAACACTCTGCAAGATATTATCCAGGAGAACTTCCCCAATCTAGCAAGGTAGGCCAACATTCAGATTCAGGAAATACAAAGAACGCCACAAAGATACTCCTCGAGAAGAGCAACCCCAAGACACATAATTGTCAGATTCACTAAATTTGAAATAAAGGAAAAAATGTTAAGGGCAGCCAAAGAGAAAGGTCGGGTTACCCACAAAGGGAAGCCCATCAGACTAACAGCAGATCTCTCGGCAGAAACTCTACAAGCCAGAAGAGAGTGGGGGCCAATATTCAACGTTCTTAAAGAAAAGAATTTTCAACCCAGAATTTCATATCCAGCCAAACTAAGCTTCTTCATAAGTGAAGGAGAAATAAAATACTTTACAGACAAGCAAATGCTGAGAGATTTTGTCACCACCAGGCCTGCCTTGCAAGAGCTCCTGAAGGAAGCACTAAACATGGAAAGGAATAACTGGTACCAGTCACTGCAAAATCATGCCAAATTGTAAAGACCATCAAGGCTAGGAAGAAACCACATCAACTAATGAGCAAAATAACCAGCTAACATCATAATGACAGGATCAAATTCACACATAACAATATTAACTTTAAATGTAAACGGGCTAAATGATCCAATTAAAAGACACAGACTGGCAAATTGGATAAGGAGTCAAGACCTATCAGTGTGCTGTATTCAGGAAACCCATCTCACATGCAGAGACGCACATAGGCTCAAAATAAAAGGATGGGGGAAGATCTACCAAGCAAATGGAAAAAAAAAAAAGGCAGGGGTTGCAATCCTAGTCTCTGATAAAACAGACTTTAAACCAACAAAGATCAAAAGAGACAAAGAAGGCCATTACATAATGGTAAAGGGATCAATTCAACAAGAAGAGCTAACTATCCTAAATATATATGCACCCAATACAGGAGCACCCAGATTCATAAAGCAAGTCCTGAGTGACTTACAAAGAGACTTAGACTCCCACACAATAATAATGGGAGATTTTAACACCCCGCTGTCAACATTAGACAGATCAACGAGACTGAAAGTTAACAAAGATACCCAGGAATTGAACTCAGCTCTGCACCAAGCAGACCTAATAGACATCTACAGAACTCTCCACCCCAAATCAACAGAATATCCATTATTTTCAGCACCACGCCACACCTATTCCAAAATTGACCACATAGTTGGAAGTAAAGCTCTCCTCAGCAAATGTAAAAGAACAGAAATTATAACAAACTGTCTCTCAGACCACAGTGCAATCAAACTAGAACTCAGGATTAAGAAATTCATTCAAAACCACTCAACTACATGGAGACTGAACAACCTGCTCCTGAATGACTACTGGGTACATAGCGAAATGAAGGTGGAAATAAAGATGTTATTTGTAACCAACGAGAACAAAGACACAACATACCAGAATCTCTGAGACACATTCAAAGCAGTGTGTAGAGGGAAATTTATAGCACTAAATGCCCACAAGAGAAAGCAGGAAAGATCCAAAATTGACACCCTAACATCACAATTAAAAGAACTAGAAAAGCAAGAGCAAACACATTCAAAAGCTAGCAGAAGGCTAGAAATAACTAAAATCAGAGCAGAACTGAAGGAAATAGAGACACAAAAAACCCTTCAAAAAATTAATGAATCCAGGAGCTGGTTTTTTGAAAAGATCAACAAAATTGAT